>NW_017731392.1:4477315-4533176 GCF_001890085.2 Hipposideros armiger | reverse complement strand
TAAAATGGGATTTAAAAAACACTATCTCATATGATTGTGGTGAGGAGTAAATGAGGTATGCAGTGCATAGAAATGTGGTTATAATAACTATTATTATTAGTGATTATCATTACCGTTATTCTACTCAACCTTATTTCACATTCATGTTCAGGAGAGATTTTGGAGCCCCCCACCTCCCATCCAATAGTAATCTGCTATTACTGAGATAAGCGTTTGGGAAAATGCCCCCTACTGGAATTTTCTTACCTCACCCCTTCCTGTCCCTTCCAGCTCTCCTACTCTAGGGCAAGGACAAGTACCCTCTTTGGGCCCCTTCCTCCTTGTACCCCCTCTCCTAACACTCCTCCAACCACCTTGGGGAACACTCTCTTTTCAGCTTTTCTCATTCCTTATCCCACTATTCACCCCACCTTTCTCCTCTCCCCATCTCCCTACAGACTGAGGAGGAAAGTATAGTCCCCGCTCATTCACTCACTCATGCACTCCAAACATACTGAGCTCCTATCATGTGCCGGCCCTGTTACAGGTCCTGAGGATACAGCAGCGAAGGAAACACTACACTATACCTGCATCACGTATACCTGCATCAGTGTTATACAATTGCAAGTAAAGGAGACAGGCCAAAGGGCGGGTGCATCATCCATTCATTGGAAAATCATGTAAGGATCACACATTGTGTCAGGAAGTCTGGGGGGCAGTGGACACAGAGGTCAGAGGGCCTCTTAAGTCCTGGACCAAATATTTCCTCCACATGAATATATGTATGCATGCTGTATGCATAAACTGTGGATGAACAAAATGCACAAGAAGCTAGTAACTGCCTCTGGGGAGAGGAACTGAGTGGCTGGGAAAGAGACTTCACTACATCCTCTGAACTGTTTGAACTTCAGACCATGTTACTGTATTTTTTAGTATTAACTTAAATAAAATTTACATTAAAAAAAAAAAGAAAGAGAGAGAGAGGACTTTGAGTCAGTTTGAAGCCTAGCCCCTGTGGCTTACCAGCTCTATTTAAAAATTAAAAATAAAAAAAAAATTAAACCTCATCTCCTCAAAAGTGTCTACGTATTCCTCTGTCTCTCCTTACTCTCTCCTTATTAAACTTACTTTTTCCTCAACTTTTTCATTCATGATAAATGAAACCTGTCAGTTATTCTATTTTATTGAGCCCTTTTTCTGCCTTCTTAAAATACATTTTCTCTCCAGCTGTCTTTCTTTGGCCACAGACAGAGTTTCAGCTACTCTGCGGGTTCGATGGTCCACCTGTTCCCCCAGGACAGTGGTCGAGGTGATGAATTCTGCAGGCAGAAAGGCGGGGCTTGCACCCCAGCTTCGCCTCTGCTGGCTGCCTAACCTTGGTGAGCCAGCCTCTCCAAGCCTTGCGTCCTCGTCCCGACCTTGGGGGAGCCGTTCTGGCCTCCTAAGGCAGGCGCTGTCCTGACGACTAAGCCCAGATGGGTACTGAGCAAGGTGTGTCTGTATTGCAGGACAGCGATTATGAAAACCCAGACGAGCACTCGGACTCAGAGATGTACGTGCTGCCCGCCGAGGAGACGGGGGACGACAGTTACGAGCCGCCACCCGTCGAGCAGGAGACGAGGACAGTTCACCCAGCCCTGCCCTTTGCCAGGGGCGAGTACGTAGGTGAGGCCGCCCCCGCCCCAGACTCTGGGTGCTCCGCCTTCCAGGCAGCCAGGGAGGTGGGCGCAGGCCGTGGTTGGTGGGCACCTCCCACTCACCACCTCCAAGTGGGTCGTCTGGTCACTCACAAGTAATGGAGCCCCAACTGGCAAGCTTGCCCATTTGAGAGGAAAGGTATCCTTCCTAAATCAGGAATATTGAAAACGGGCAAAAGCTAAATGAGCACACCCGGATGGTTGCTCCCCACAGTCCCTTGAGAAATCAACCCTGAGATTGATTGATAGTCCCCGTTTCTCTTCCAACTTCCTGTGCACAAAGTTCTGGAATTTCTCTTGAAACATCTGTACAGAACAAGGATGACCACCAGGGATCCCAGTGTCTGCTCACACCCCTCCTTCCTGCACGTCTGCCCCACACCCACTGACTTGACACACTGAGTCTACACTGGACTTTTTACTGGGGGTGAGGGTGGGGGTGAGGAACTAGGCCTGCAGTTAGCCTCGTAGGTTAAATGGACACAGCTCAGGTCTGGCTTCCAGGTCTGAGTGTGGCTTTTAATGTCTCACAAGAAATCTGTGTTCAGTCCTAGGAGGGGAGTGCGTTGGTGATAATCACCAGTGATGCTCTCACTTGTACAGCGCACCCCTACCTGTCAAAGGCTCTGTGTCCATTATCACGGCCATGAACTGCCTCCTTACACCCACCAGACACTGCTTGCTGCTTCATGCCACAATTAATGTACTGAGCACTGGCTATGTGCCAGAACCATGCTAAGCACTGAGCATTGGGCGGCAAGCAAAACAGACTTTTCATAGTTTACAACTTAGTACTTTCCAGCCCTGGCCTACTGCACCCTCTCGACAATCCTACGAGAGAAGTATTCCTCTTCACCCTGCAAAGGAGGCAAGGGAGGTTCAGAGGAGTGAACTAATGGTCCAGGGTTTTGTAAGTGGTGGAGCTGGGATGCGAGCCAGTCAGCTCAGCCTCCAAAGTGCATGCTCTTCACCTCTCTGCTCCACACACCGTCCACCACACTTTTCAGTGACCTTGTTCAATCATCACCAATCCCGGGAGGGAAGGGGCTACGTTAGGCCCATTGACAGACCAGGAAACCACAATTCAGGGTGGTCGAGTGGCTCATTCAAGGGCACACTCTTCACAGCCTGTCTTCTGTGTTTTGCTACTTCTGGTGGGCTGAAATGTGAAGAAACCTAAGTAAACTCAAAGGGCTGCCAATAAAACTACAAAAACTGAGACAGAGTTACAGGCACAGTAAAGTGGATGCCCTCGTGCCTGGACATGGCTGTAACCCCTGGAAAGAGGCTTCTGAGGAGGCATCGAATGTGTAGTTAACCACATACCTTCTACTAGGCAGACAGTTGGGCGAAATGCAGGAGCAGGCACCGGGAGGAGAACAGGGTTGGGGGCATGACAGGCAGAGGCAGCTGCATCTGGCTGGGGACAGGCTGCGGCAGGAGGAAGCAGCAAGAAGCCAGAGAAAGCGCCCGTGCTGTTTCCAGGGTGGGGAGCACACCAGTTATTCCTGTGCTAAGATTTTCCCACAGTGTATCAGTCCAAACCCGTGCTCACAGACTTGACGGCGTACACGCCGTGTTGCCTAAGCCCCCCACCACATTACCTGGGTACTATTAGATCTGTGAGCGTGTTGACTCTGCCAGACACACTGCTCATCCTGCTTTCACTGCTTTCTTCCTGATCCCTACAGTAACTCTCTGAGGTGGGTATGATGATCCTCATTTTTAAAATGAGGAATGTGAGTGCCAGAGAAGTTGAATAACGAATAACTAGCCCAAAGGGACACAGCTGGTGGGTGGCAGAGTTGGGGACCGAACTCAGGGCCATTTGACTTCAGAGCCTGGACTCCGTCCCTAGTGTCTTCTGAGGAAGCTCCTAGATGGGAGGAAGTCACAGATTCTCCCTGATATGAAGGAAATCATGGAGGGGAAGAACATGTAGGTTCACTGAGATGAGTAGTCGGAACCCTGAATGCACCTTAGAATAACCTGGGGGACTTTTAAAATCTATAATGCCAGGTCCTCCCTACAAGTTCAAACCAGTTATGTCTGGGGTGGGGTCTGGGCCTTGGCATTTTTTAAAGATCCCAGGTGGTTTTTATGTGCAAGCAGGATTGAGAATTACTGCCCTTAAGGGTTCATAGAGCAAGTGAACCATGGAGGAGCACCCCCTCATAGACCATCCACACTGCCAAAGTCATCACCCACTCTCTTTGGCAGAGTGCTGGGCTGTCAGCTCTCCTGAGTTCATGGGTCTCCGTCTCTCCCCTGAGAGGATGTTTTTGATGAGGACATTCTTCTGGTTTTTATGATGTAAGTCAACAGGTAGTTGAAATTTTTTGCCTAACATGTCATTTTACTCTTTTAAGGAATGCCCCGCTAATCATTTGTGGCTACAGAGATGCCAGAGGTTTCGTACTTTCTAGATCTTAGTGGTTCCCCCACCCAAAATGAACCTGGGTCCCTTTCATCTTATCCTTTGTTGTTGTTCTTTTCAAGACAATCGATCAAGCCAGAGGCAGTCTCCGCCCTTCAGCAAGACCCTTCCCAGTAAGCCTAGCTGGCCTTCGGCTAAGGCGAGACTGGCCTCCACAATGCCGACCCCAACTCCTCTGCAGAAACCTCAGTTCCCACCCAAACCCAAAGACCTTGAGGATGAGGTAAAGTAAACCTGTCCAGAAGGTTTCTGAACCACCTGGAAGGAAGGATGCAGGGGAGGGGGGAAGGCGCCTGGACTGTCTGGACTGACACATGTCTTCCTTCCTCCACCGCTGCTCTCCAGCCAGCACTAACCACTTTGGGAAACAGTTTGGCAGCTCTTCAGAGTGTTAAACATAGAGCTATGATACGACCCAGCAATTCTACCACTAGCCATATTCCCAAGAGGAATGTACATCTATACAAAACCTGTACATGCATGTTCATGGCAACATTATTCATGTTAGTCAAAAAGTGAAAACAACTCAAATGTCCATCACCTGATGAATGGATAAACAAAATATGGTATATCCATACAATGGAATATTATTTGGCCATAAAAGGAAAGGAAGTAATGATACATACAACAACATGGTTGAACCTTAAAATTATTATGCTAAGTGAAAGAAGTCACAAAAGACTACATTCTGTAGGGTTCCATTTATACACAATATCCAGAATGGGCAAATATTAAAGACAGAGAGTAGATTAGTGGTTGACTAGGTCAGGGAAAGGGGTGAATGGGGGAGCAACTAATGGGTACAGGGTTCCTTTGGGGTGATGAAATTGTTTTAAAATTAGATTGTGGTAATGGTTGCACACTCTATGATTATACTAAAAACTACCAAATTATACATTTTACATAGGAGAATTTAAGGACATATGAATTATATCTCAAAAAAGATTTTTTTAAAAATCACTCCTCCCCATACAGTAAACTATGGCTGTAGAGCAGTCTTTCCATGCATGTCTGCACTTCTTTTAGGCTGATTACGTGGTCCCGGTGGAAGATGAAGATGAAAACTACATTCATCCCACAGAAAGCAGCTCATTCTCATCTGAAAAAGGCAAGAGCTTGTAGTTCTAAGCACCTGAAAACTTGTAGCAGTTGATGGGGTTGTAAAAGACTACTTGGTAGCAAGCACTACGGGGCTCAGAAACTATGGTGCCTGGGCCCTCTCCTCTGTGGCCCCAGCATTTGGCTTCTTTGGCAGGTTGACCAGAGGCACCAGTGAGTCTCCTTGCCCATCTCTGTGTCAAAGAAGCCTTTACCTTCTTCTTCCGTCCTGTTCCATGATTAATTCTCCTATCTCAAAGCATGAAAGCACCTCGGTGCATGTCATTCCCTGTCCTCACTTAGAATGGCCTTCTCCTAAAACCTAATACTCACAAAGTCACAAGCCACCATGTGGGCCTTACAAATATTGCACAAGGAACAATATCTGCAGAGGACTGAAAAGATGAAGGAATGAAATGTGCTCTGTGTTCTGATCCTTTAAATTTAGTGCTATTTCAGGCCCCTGGGAAATATGTTGTTGTTGGATCCTTCACAGAATAACAAATGCAATTACAAATTATCTTAAAAAGCCAGTGCCACACCCCCTCAGTGGAACAGTGCCTGTTTCCTCTGGATATAGTCACTGTGAAGAATATAATCCTATGTAAGTGATGCCTCTTCAAGTAACATTACTCATCTAATAAACTTTAAAGTGGCTGTAGTCAGCTTTTACTCTGCCATCTGTGTCACAACCCTCTCCTGCGTTCCCTAAATATCACCAACAGCTTCAAGACCCACCTAAATCCTAAGCCACCCATCACCACAAAACAACAAATACACATTAAACATCCCCTCTCAAACAAACTCCTCAAATTCCAAAAGAAACGGCATGCATTGTGCGTGCCAGGGGAGGTCAGGCTATAATCTGGCACCTCCACTGTTAGGTTCCATATACTTCTCCTGATTAAACAAACAAACCTCTTTCATCTCCTAGACCTCCGGTTTGGCAAACAAAATTCCAGGCCACTATTCACTTTAACAAAATCCCTATCATAAAATAATTTGGTTATTTCTTTAATCATTAATATAGTCATTCTAAAGGTGTTTCTTCTGAGAAGGCTTCTTTTAATGGCTTCTGTGCTTATTATTAGTATGTTTTTCCCATCCTTTGCAAATTCTCTGGTCTGAACTGTTGTTTCCTCAATGCATTTTCTCATAAGTGTGAATCTCCTTCATTAGACTCTATCAGTAATCATTATATATTTCTGTGTGTTTAAGCTCCCATGGTAAATAGATCAACCAAGCCAAATAACTCCTCCAAGCCAGGCCCTCCTCCAGCGACAGCTTCAGGTAAAGTATATGCATGATGTGGTGTGCTTTTTAAAATTGTGAAATGATTACATTTGGGGTTTTGGTTTTTAATCTATTCCAAATAAGAGAAACAACTGAGATCAAATATTAATCACCTGTATTTTCAAATTTCTTAATGCATGGTAACAGAAGGTCTTATTCTCCTCCTCATTCACTGTCTGGTGGCCCTCGGACCTCTATTAGACAAGTCCTAGTTTTCATCCTACCTCACTGGGCACTTTGCTGGCTTCTTCTCCTCCTCTTCTCCCTGACTGAGGATCTCTGCATCCTTCAGCCCTCGGCCCTTTGCTCTCCTTTCAGAATCAGGTGTAGTGGTTGAGAGCTTGGATTTTGACAGACCCAGACAGACCCAGGTTGGAACCCCAAAGCCCCCAGTTACGAGCCGTACCCCTTTGGCTCTGTAGTTCACCTCGCCAAGCATCAGGTTTTCCCATCTGTAAATGGGGCTAATGCACTGTGACAGGAGAAGACTGAAACAGTGAATGGGAAACTTAATGCAGTGTCCGGCATACAGTAGGTGCTTGGTAAAGAGTATGGTTTTCCACTTCTTTAGGGTTCATCCATTCTTCGCTTCTCTTGTCTAAGCTGATAACTGTCTAGTGTCCAACCCTGACCTGAGGTTCCTTCTGAACACCTTGACGTTCCCACTGCCTCAAGTACAATGCACCCATCGGCCTCCCTGCACTTTGGGCACCCTTATCCTTCTTGGCATGTCAGCCTCTAGGCTACCTGTCTCAGTGCCTGTGTTCTTTCCAAGTCTGCTATTTCTGTTTCCTGCATTTGCTCTTGTATTGTAATTGCCACCACCCTAGTCTAGGCTTTCTTTATCACTTTACACTTTCTGTTTGAGACAGTCCACTAGCCATACCCGATCTAGGCTCTTTCTTCAGTCACTAGGCTGAGCTTCTGAAGGCCTTCCAAAGTTGCCAGGTTCATCCCTTACAAAGTTAGTTTTTACCATGTCACTGCTACCCAAAACCATGAACTCCCAGTGGTTCCTAGTTGTCTCCTGTAGGGTTTGTCAACGCTAAAACTGAGGCCCATGATGCAGAGTGGTGCCCACACTCGCACCCTATTACAGCACAAAGAGGGGCAGGAGGCTCCTCTCCAGCCTGCGCTCTGTCCCCCATCCCCTCCATCCACCTCCCTCAGTCAGCCTTTCTGTCTCCCAGGGCTGAAGTCTGAACACAAGAGCTTGGGAGACTGAACTCTGCTTCCAGAGACAGTATCCCTGGGAGAATATGAAAGAAGAGTTTTGTTTTGTTTTTATCTTTTCGTAGACTCATTTCTTGTGTAATGGTTCACCGTCTTCACAAGTTCTTGTCTTATTTATCCTCTCCCTCAGAACCTACAGGCTGTTTATATTTGGGGAGTAGAGGTGAGAGCCATCATATCCAGCTCATCTTAATTGCTGGGAACAAGTGTCAACATATCAACCTAATACATCACATTTGCTTTGGTCCCAGCTGAAATGGAGAGTCCTGACTCATAACTCAGAAGAAGGGCTGTTACTACCAGAACAGAAAATCTTTCATTGAAACAGATAAATGAAGGTCTAAAAACCCTTATTTAGAAGAATAATTTAACGAACTCTGGTGTTTGCATCTTAAAATGTTCTCCTTATCTAACAAGGACTTCTGCCTAAAACACACCCAATATTCCAATACTTCTATATTTTATGGGTCCTGCCTTTTGGTCTTTTTGTTGTCATTTTTATGACACCAACACCTACCCATTCTTCGAGGCCCAGTTTGAGGTCTCCCCTTCCAGGAAGCCTCCTATGGTTTCTATAACCTGAGAGAGCTTTCTTTCGCCATAAGTCTCATCCCACTTACACTTAGCCCCTACCTGCTCCCTGATTACTTTGTACCACAGTTTAATCTAATTACATTGCAAGCTCCTAGAAGACATTGCCTTAAATGTCGCTTATACAGGAGGTCTTTCCCGACCCCACATTGGGCTAGATCCCCTGGGGCTGCACTCCTATAGCACCTGACACTCCTTCTGTATCCCCAGATCCCTCCTGAGTTTTGTCTCTCCTGTAAGACTTTCAGCGCCATGTCTTGCTCACAGCTGTGTTTCCATGGCCTAGGCAGGACCTGACCAAGAGTAGCTACTGAAATGGTGGATGCATCAGTTGGTTGAGAGAGTGACTGAGGCCCCAATACTGGCTGCATTTAAAGAATCACATGGTACCATCATGAAGGCATCAGCCCATTGTATTTATTATTCATTCGTTTTCTATTAATCAAGCATAGCTACACGTTTATTACAGAGGCATCAGATGAAGAAACCAAACCTGAACAAGCAGATAATGTCCTGATTATATGACTGCTGGATACAGACAGGAGGAAGTACAGGAGGAGGGAGGAAGTGAGATCATTTGAATGATTAGACGACTTGCCTGTGTCTTTGAATAACCGACCATCTAACCTTTAAAAGCTTCAGATAGTGCCCCAATAGGCATCATGAAAGTGCTAAGGTTTCAGTGGGGTGTTTCTGTCAAAGTGCCACGCTATGCCACGTGCCTCTGGTTAATGCTGCCTTTGGCTCTTTGATAGAGAATAAGGTGCTGACCAAGGACTCGGTGCAGTGCTGGGGGTCCCTCTCCATTATGCTCCAGACTGAGAAGCCCCGGAGCAGGACTTAGCACAGACTCCAAAGCCAGACGGTTCAGGTCTGACACGTGCTAGGTGCTGGGTTTCTAACAAGCTAAGTAATCTCTCTGCTTCTTAGTTCCCTCCTCTGAAAAAATGGAGGGAAAAATGTCACCTATGCCAAGGGAGATGGTGGGAATTAAAGGAGAAAATACATTTGAATCACACTCATAAAATGATAGATCTGCTATTTATTATTGCTATTATTCAGAATCCCTAGATTAACCTGCCTAGATTCATGAACAGTCTGGCAGAGCATCCTGGACACATCTCAGGAAACAACTGGGGTTCTGAATCCTTTTCATATAAGTTTTACTCTAAATCAGGGTTTTTCAGCCTCAGCATTCTTGGTATTTGGGGCTAGATAATTCTTTTTTATGGGGCTGTGCTGTGCATTGTACGATGTTTAGCAGCATCCCTGGCCTCTCTGCCCACCAGGGCACCAGTAGCACCCCTGCCCCAGTAGTAATAAGCAAAGATGTCTCCAAACATTGCCAAATGTTCGGGGGCAGGGGACGCAAAATCATTCCCAGTTAAGAACCACTGGTCTAAACAAACAGAAAGACTCAAGCCCATCGTGACTTATCTCTAAGTGAGCATTTAGAATAGGAGGTGCCACCTCCGGCTGGTTCGCAGAGGGGAGACCAGGCTAGTATTTCTGAACTTCCTCTAAGTAAACAGCATTTCAAACGTATTGTATCTCCTTATTTTTTAAAATAGGGGAGCAGTTTGGAAATTTACAATTCCCTGCTAATATGCAAGTTGAACTTTACCTATATAGCCCCAATTCTTCTGAAGTTGTTAAATTAATCTCTTTATGTTGTAAGGGTTCATGCAGTGCCTGAGAGTAAGGGCTCCTCCAGCTAGCGTGCAAGCCCCACTCATGATCATAGGGTTTCTATAGCAGCTAAAAGGGAGGTAAATCCCAAGGACTTAGAAGGTCAAAATTGGGATTGTTAAGAATAAGGAAACTTACCAACATGGATGTAAAACTGAAAAGAGGATGGTGCATAAAATAATATGCAGTAGAAGGAAAAACTAAGGGTGAACTGTTATCCTAGCTGAGAAACTCTGGTAAGCACCTCCTGTGCAAGGCCTGCACTGTTAAATCAAACATTAAGATAGTTTTTTGCTCAATACAATTAAAACAAAGCTGATTTTTCTCTTTCATTATTATGCTTTTGGACACATCTCCCTCTATCGCATTCCCAATATCTCCCTTGGAGTATTCCAACCAAGAACCTGGCTTTGCCAGATCTCAAGGATCCTGGCAGTGAGGAGGGTACCAGGTTATCCTACCCAGCCATGGCCGTGTCTGAGTTCAGGCCCAGAGCAGCAGAGAGGGTCACTGGCCTCTGAAATAGAAGAGTCATTCTCCATCCTTCCATGAGCATCCACAAAAGCACCCCTCTGTTTCACCATCTTTCCCCACATGAGGGAGGGGCAGCAAGTGAACCTGAAATGCCAAATCATACCCCAAAGTAACATTATGAGGCATTGGCTGGAGAGGCAAGCACCTGTCTGGGCTTCAAAAGCAAATAGCCTTCGTTTTCAAACCCACCCCTGCTACCTAACCTCTCTTAGCCTCCGTTTGCTTCACTTGATGTTAGGTGAGGCTTAGAGAGGCACATTTAAAGTAACTGACACAGTGCTGGGCGCCTCGAGATTCTATGGTAGCTGATAACAAGGTGTAAAACAAAAGCAGCCATAACCATATTTACTGAGATCCTTTATGAGCTATAATTTCTCACTTATTTTTCATGTACAATTCAATTATTTTTGTAAATCATTACATGTACAGAGTTTTGTAAGCATCACCTCAATCCAGTTTTAGAAAATTTCCATGCCCACCCCAACTTCAAAAGATCACTTATGCCCATTTATGGTCAATGCTGTTCCCATGCCCAGCCCCAGGCAACTGCCAATCTGCTTTCTGTTGTTATAGATTTGCCTTTTCTGGACATTTCATATACCTGGTGTCATACAATATGTAGCCTTTTCCATCTGGCTCCTTTCACTTAACATAATGTTTTGAACCTCAACTACTTTTAATCCCTTTCCATTTGTCTAATTCTTTACATGTTTAACGTTTCCCTATTATCTTACCACAATAACTCTAAGTTAAGTACAGTAGGTAGTGGTGTCCCCACTTCACAGAGAAGGAAACTGAGGCACGGTGGCTTGTAAGAGGCCAGACTGCCAGCTTACTGGTAGAGAAATAACTAGAACGCTGTCTTCCTGATGCAAGACCATAGGTTTTCCACCAGCACTTACCCTCCCCCACCAGCAGAGAACAGGCGTGCCCTCTGGTCTGATGGCAGAAGTTATTTATAAGGAGGGAAGGAGAAGGAAGACGTTGGCAGATTGTATGGAGATATGAGGGAAAGGGAAGCTTTGCAGAAAAGCCAGGCAGTAGATGCGACAACGATAATGAACCCGGGCCAATCGAGCCCTTGGCATTTAAAAAAAAAAAAAGGAAAATCCCTGGGAGGAAATTCTGACTTAGACCTCCTTTCTACTTCCTTATTTTTCAGACCAGGTTTTTTTTCCCCCCTTCTCTGAAATCTTCCATCAAAATCTATGAGTAGCCAAGTGTATTTTACAGGTCAATCTCAGGTATTAAGAATTTGAAGGGGTGACCGATTAGCTCAGTTGGTTGGAGTGTGGTGCTGATAACACCAAGGTTGCCGGTTCAATCCCCCCATGGGTCGCTGTGAGCTGTGCTTTCCTTAAAAGAGTCAACTATGCCATTGTAGCATGAAAGCAATGTATAACCAATGACCATGGCTGTTCCCCAACAAAATAAAATAAAAAAAAAGAATTTGAAGAACCGTATCAATTTGGTACAATAGCTAATAAAACAGAGTGGGAGTCATACTACATATTCGGATGACATTTCAGCTTATTGTCACAAGAAATGTTACAAATTCCTAATGTAGTCTCTTTAAAATCACTTCTAGGTCAGGTGACAGGTAAGTCGGAGTTCCACAGGAGGGAGGCATTCCTTTACAGGGTGCTGGGAAAGGCTACCCATGGAGTCAGGACTACCCACTCTGTGCCGCTGCTCTCATTCATGAGTGCTTATGGAAACTAGCCCTGTGTGAGAGCATTGTGTGTAGAAAAAGAGCAGACGGGCTCTGAGAGTCTAAAGGCCTCTCTCTAGTCAAGTTCATGAGGATAAACTTTAAGATCTCTATTTTTAATACTTTTTGAGGCCTTCTTTTCTGTGTTTGCAATAGGTGGCCCTGTCAGAGGAGGTGGCATGGGGCACACGTCTTCTCCTGTTATAAATTCTGAGAGGGCAGTGGCCTGTCTCTATCTCTTCACCTCTTCCACAGCCGCTAACACAGTGCCTGCACGGGCTTTACACTTGCCAGGTTCTCAGTAATTCTTGGTAATTGATAATTACTTCAGTGTTTACTTATGTGTGCTTTATCTCACAAACGAAAATAATATACACTGAGGGCAAGTCCAAACTATTTTTACAGAGTATCGCCTTTGAGTCCATTAGGAGTTGTGGGCTTATAAAGGTAGTAGGTTCTTAATAAACTATTGCATTCCATCTAATTCAATAAATAGGCCTTGTCTCCCTGAGCAGTAATGTCCAGGCAGGAGAGCATCGGCCTAAGAGGAGGCAGCCAGATTACACTGCGGGGAGCTGGCTTACCTTCTGGCCTGTCCCCCTCCAGGCCTGCCCTCTATCCCAGTGGTGAAGCTCTCCCCGTCTCTCACCTTTCTCCCTCATAATGATTGTCTGGCTTCCATCTTCAGGTGGTGGGGGGGGATTGAGTGCAGTGGACCAGGCCCTTTGGGTCGCTTCTGTGACTTCAGAAGATGAGATCTGGGCGGTAGCTTGCCACTTGTCTCAATTTGTCTCTCTGTGCAATGGGTCAAGGCCCTGAGAACTCAGAGATGAATGAATGCGTATCCCCCAAATGTGAAACGAGGTGTAGGTATGGTGCTTAAGTGTGGTTATGAATGAGCAATGTCTATAGGTGTGTATAGGGAGTGGTGAGCCTGTGCCTCCATCTCCGGGCACCCCTGGTGTGCACACATATACAACTCCGAGCTCTTGGCTTCCTCCCGTAGGGGCCCTTGTGGGGTTCTCACTGAGCTCACAGAATCAGGGGCTCTGGGCTTGTCTCATGGGGTAAATGTTAAGATGGAGTCTCTAATTCACACCCTAGTTCTGAGCTGATAAACGGACATTTTAAAAAATGTTTCATCACCTTTGCCTACAGGTTTTCCCCCAACAGTTTGAATGTAAACACCTATATACGCTTAACTGAAAGTAACAAAAAATGTGCATGTGTTTCTGGGCCTGCCAAAAAAGGCCAGCCTCACTGTGACCATCAGCCCCGGGTCAGGCCTTGGAGACTGACCTATGATATATGTTTGTGCAGGTCGAAACAGTGGGTGCTGGGACTCTAAGTCACCTTCTTCACCGGCCGTGCCGTCCCCACTGCCCAGGGCCGGGTGAGTACCTGTTGCAGAGAAGCCGCTCTGAGATTTGAGTGGATGGTCCCCACCACTGCTGTGAGCAGGACCTGCCTGAGATCCACAAAAGAGTCCTGCCTGTGAATCTGGGGGGTGGGGGGTGGGGGGTGTTGTTCTGCTGTCTCCATCCAGAAGTGCACACCTGTCCGAGCTCAGATACAGGTACACCTCACATCACAATAGGTGTGTTCTTGAAGAGTGTGAAAATGAAACCCTGCTTTCATGTTCTTCTCCTCGACCCCCATGGCATGCTTCAAGATGGACTAGGGGTGCCTTTGCTGAAATCGAAAGCTGGTAGTCTTTCCTCCCAGACACTTTTAGCTAAATCTTGAGTCCACTGACCTACAATGTTCCTCAGACAGAAGCTCCAGCACCTGAATAATATTGAGTTCCACTAACAGGTGTCACCATTACTTTCTACTCCTCGTCTTCTCTTTCAAGCAGTTAATGCATTATCTCTAAACAAACGTGTACGCCACGCAGCCTACACTGGAGTGTTTAATCAAAGCAACACTGCCAAGCTTCCTTTCAAAAGGGAGATGAGAGAATCATTCTTTCATATTGAACTTAAAAGGGCTTTTTGTAAACTGTCTGACGAGGATTGTAATATGCTAATAGTACAGAGACCCCACAATTTTATATTGACTCAATAGATTATTGTAAAAGCACATTTAAATAAACGTGTTTCAGCTTGCCTGCATGGTTATAATCTTAATTCTGCCTTTGTATAAAGCAAATAAATTCTTAATTTCAGGGTTTTATTCATCAAAACACTGCACACTTCTTTCTTGTCTCAGCTTTACCACTTCGGGCAAATTACTGAGTCTCCTTGAGCCTCAGTGTACTAATCTCTAAAATGTGATAATACTATCCATTTTAAAAGGTTATTATGAAGTTTAAATAACATGAAAAGAGCCTAACCCAGTGCCAGACATCTTAGAAGCACTTGGAAATTGTTAGTAGTCTTCCCCTATATTTTCAGCTCTCAGTCAAAAACAAAGTAAGAGAGACAAACAGGCAGACAGACAGTATTTAAAATAAACACAGAAAAGAAGCATTAAACCTTAGCAATATTAGATTCTAATATCTACTGGAAATTAAAAAAGAACAAAACAACCAGAATGATACCTTAGGTAAGCACCTTTAGGACCTCAAAACACAGTAGTTTTCAAACTTGTGTTGGTCTTGAATGTCTCTGTTCGGAATGAAATCCCAGGCAGGTACCTAGGAGGGAACAGTCCCCTAGAGGCAGGGCAGAAGTTGGCATGAGGAGGTGTCAGCTGCAACCTCACCTGCACAGCCACCCTCATATCTCCACTCTCCATCCCCAGGCAGCACCCTGGGGGTGCTGTGGGAGGAGGGGGGGGGCTCTGTATACACACTTTGAAAACCCTGACTCATCCTCATTTTAAAGTGGAGGAAACTAAAGCTCCAACTGGCCTCACAGCCCAGAGAGGCCTGAGGTGACGGAGTCATTCGCAGCAGAGCTGGACTAAGAGCTCAGTTATGCCGACTCCCTGGCAACTGGTGCCCGTGGACCCCTAGCTAACCCTTTCGCCACCTGTCAGTGGACCCTATCTAAGGGAGAGGGATCACGACTAACGCCTGCTTCCCTCCCTTTCTGCCCTTCGCAGATAGTCTTCCTACACACTCATATCACTTGCATGATTCTAGTTTAAATTTGAGAGTAAAATGATAAGTAGACGGCCCTGCTTTATCTTTGTGGGGTTTTAACAAAAGCTAATCTTTTTTTATCCCCCAGGAAAAAGCCAGCTACAACACTGAAGACAGTAAGTTAATCCGCATTTAAACCTGCTTCGTATTTCCCACACTGTTTATCCTTATCCATTTATTTAAAGTTGACCATGCTTCCAGCAAAGGTGAACACAGCCATCTTAGCAACTGAAGTGGCTGCCTGGACAGTCCAAGAGAGCCCTGGACTCCTCAGCTAGCCTGGGAAGAGGCTGCCTGGGAGGGGTTCATGCGCATTTGACCTTGGCGCCTCACCGAGTGTCAGCAGCAGATCAGAGGCAGAGGCCAGGCTGTCTGCCTCCCATGACATCTGTCTTTCCCAGCGGGGAGGCTCTGTGTCCACTTCCGAGCCCTCCGGCTGGGGAGCTAATGGCTGACAATTGCATATCAGGCACACATAAGCCTGACTAAACTCAGATTTTGGCCAGCGCAAAGGGAACCTGGACCAGCCCACTATTCGAGGAAGCTCTCCCTGACCTGGCACCTACTCTGTAGGCTGACATTTACAATCACCCAGCAAACACTGAGACAGTAGGGCCCTGAGACAGAAGTCAGATGCCAGGTTCCCACTGTGCATGCACTGCTGCCGGGCACCTGCTGGGGCTCATGGTAGCCATCAGCCCCACTGACAGAGCAGGGAGGTCCCGAAACCAAGATGACACTGTTCCTTCAAACCAAGTGACACTTACAGTTGGCTGCCACTTAATGCAAAAGGTTGGGGTGGGGACTGCATGGTTTTAATAACTGTTCTTGTGATTGAAAGAATAGCTAAGCATGAAAGAAATGTCCTCCCCAAATATTTATTTTAATACTATTGCTTTGACTTTTATCTCCACATTCAACTGTTGAATATCCTTGGCTTTTTTTTAATAGACTCCATCTGCCTCTCAACAGAACGCCTCAAGTGTTTGTGAAGGTAAATCTATACTATTTTAAAGGATGAGCACATCCTCTAAAACTTATTTTAATTAATAATTTGTATATAAAGTCTTTCTAAATTTTTTCATTGTTTATAAGGCAATTGTAAATATGAAGCTCAATTTTCTAAACTAAATGGCCTTCCCTTTGCAATGAGTCGAGAGTAGCAAAGCTGGTCAGGACCTGAGCTGGCCTGGGCAGCATCTGGGGTAGGTTACAGTCTACATGCCACTGTCTGTTTGCACACAGGTATGCCTTCCCAGAAACAGCACCATGGCCTTACATTGGTGAGAAGACTAATTTAGAGCCATTCATATATCTTAGAGCTAATAGTTTAGTTTAGGTAATGACACTTTTAAAAAATCTGTTTATTTGAACCAGTTCTTTTGCTAAGTTTTCAAAATAATGTTTTCAGAGTTCAAGTGTCTGTCTTAGTACATCTTCAAATGCTTTCCTTCCTTTATCATAACCCTAAAGCCTTACATATGCATTTTAATAGAATTTTTCCCATTTCAAAAATATTTGTACCTGGAAAATACTGGGGGGAAAAAACAGAAAAAAGTAAGAATCATCCATAATCTCAACACTTAAAATACTGTATTGAAGTGAAATCTCTGCACCCGTCTGATGCCACACTTGAAGGTCCTTTAGGTTAAAAGCTTAGTGAGTGTTCGCACCATTTCCTGAGTTAATTTGGGCAGATCCACGTAAATGTTCTGGTTTCTTCGATAATGGAGGTGGACATTTTCTGAATGTCTATTACAGCTCACCTGTGTGCTTTAATTGCTCCAACAATTAATTGCTTCAATAGGTTAAACATCGGTTCCCACATCTTTTCCCCGGGCAATTTCTGAGTATACTCCCTTTCTGCTGTCTTCCTTTCCGCTGCCTTTCCTTTGATGCTTCTACCTTGCTGTCCTTCCATTCCTTACAGTCCCCCATGCCTGTTAAGCAGGGAGCTTGGAGTGATAGTGGAGCCATAGGGTGGGCCTCTGCAGGAAGTAAGTACAACCTTATACAGATTTCATGGCTTCAGGAGCCTCCGAAAACCAGCAGAGAAGGGGGTCATGACATGTTCCAACTGGCTCAGGTGTCCTCATTCCCAAAGGGCTCCCAGTGCAGGAGTTGGGCATGCCATCTCCTTTGTGACTTATTTCAAGAGCAGAGGCAATGGCCTTCTGCTGGGGAGTGGCCCCTTCTCGCCTAGGAAGGGAGCCTCCAGGATGGCAGGGCCACGCAGGTGTGGTCAAAGCTCGCTGGCTTTGGGGACCTAATGTGTTCACTGTTTCTCCTTCTGAAACTACCAAGTTGTAAAGTTGTGAATCAAATGTCACATATGGCAGCTCAAAGTAACGCCACAAACTCAAAACATGATTTTCAGAGGTTCGAGTCTTCCTAATTTTGGTGCACCACAAAAGTCCCTGAAGTCTATCTTACCATTTATTTGAATCTTTGAGTTCTCATTACTCCTTCCATTCCTTTTGGGTTCCTATAACAGGCTATCAATAATTCTCAGCCTTTCTTCCATACAGGAGACACACCATGGACATACCCAGATTTTAATACACCCTAGACCAAATTTGAGGGAGAAGAAAGCACTAAAATAGTTTACAATCACATCTATTTTTTTTTAAGATTTTTTTTTTAATTGGGGAACTGGGGGGATGGGAACAGTGCTGGGGAATTGGGGGAAGGGGAACAGACAAGTTGCTGTCATTTTGTTCTTCAATCTAGTTGTGGAGGACGTTGCTTCACTGGCCCAAGTTGGCACCATCATTGCGCTCTTCCCAGGCGAGGCAGATCAGTCGCCGGCTTCTGGACGGCCGCTCACTGCGGCTGCTGGCCGCTCACGCTGGCTGCTGGCTACACACGGTAGCCCATGGCAATCCACTGCCACAGGGACTGCAGTCCACGCCGTCGCCGGCGACTCATGGCAGCCCAGCTCCAGGTTGAGCTGTTGTTCAGCATCTTAGCTGTGGAGGGCAGTGTCACTGGCCCTCATATGTGGGATCCGAACCGGGGCCCTGTGGCGTCCCAAGCAAGTTCTTAACCATCGCGCCACTCGGCCGGCCCTACAATCACATCTATTAACGGTTCAGTAGTAAAATTTACTATGGGCTTCAACGTAAATTTCTTACATTTCAGGTTACGCCCATTTCCCTGTGTACTAGTTATAACTCCTCCACTTCCCCTCTCCCTCAGGAAAACACAGTGCAAGCGAGCTTGTTATAGAGATAACCTTAAATTTCCTCAATTAAGTTTTCAAAAAAAGTAGGTCATTCACAAAATTTCCAATTTTTGTTTACCACTTATCAGTAAGGAATTACTGATACCACATCTTATGACTAATGAAGACACACCCAGGGTGAGGTAACACCTGTACAGAGGCCACATAGAAAGCGGGGGTGGGGGGAGTAGAGCTAAAATTTGCTCATCTTCTGTCTCCCATCCGCACTCACACACTTAAAGGTCCAGATCCCACAGTTTTAGTCCCCATGTACATTGCCAAGGGATGAAGGCAGCGGCTGGGGGGTGTGCCTATAACACTGGGGGGGTGGAAGTCCTGGTCCTAACAGCACAAACACATCACTTCACCGACAGATGTGCAGATAGATGACATTCTGGTGAAAGATATATTCATGGGAAGACACCTGACCAAACCCAGTGCTTCTCAGTTGATGTTGCTGGGTTTTGGCCTGGGGACAGACATTTCATTCTAATCCTAATATGAGAATTTTCTTACTGCAGAAAAACCTATACCTGCTGAACGCCACCGAGGGTCTAGTCACAGGCAAGAAAGTGTGCAGTCTCCAGTGTTACCTCCTGCCCAAAAGTAAGAATCTTTTCCTCTAAAAATAAGTTTCCTCCTGTTGCTGCCAGCATTAACACGTGCCTTGTTGCACTGCACAGTGACCCTGGCATGTGGTGCTGGGTAAAGATCTGCTATTTCATTGTTTTGTAATTCAATTTTAAAAGGTGTTCAATTTTTATGAGGTAACCACTTTAAAAAAACTGTCTAGACTCTCAAAGTCCTACTATTGGGGTTAACTATTGGACTTAACCAAAATGTAACAACTTAGTCAAGGCTCCTTGTTTTTCAAAAGGAAAGGGAACAGTTTTTCTGATCTTGAAGCTTTCAGTGCCTCTCCTATCTTTAGATGGGTTTCCTTGGCTATTCACATGGATTCCTTCATGATGCGCGCGTTCAGAAAGTCTTCAGTGTAAACAAAAAATCGAGCTTATTCATCCTGTGCTTCGCCCTTTAATTAATCCGAAATTCTTCCTTTCAGGCAAGTCCATCAAAAGCCCGTACCTCTGCCAAGTAAGTAAGATGAAGCCCTGAAGAGTAATATCAGGTAGTGGTTAAGGCTGGACCTTCATGTCTGAGCTCCTTGGGTTCTAACGCAACACTGCCCCTTCCAGCTGGACGAGCTCAGTGTCCTCTAGCTTGTGTCATCTGTAAAATGGGGCCAAGAATATTTCTCATCAAGTTGGTTTGAAAAGTAGATTTGAGATCATTTTTACTTTTTCTTTTTTTAGCATTAATGGCATCTTTCACTGGTCATACTGGTTATATATATATATATATATATATAAAATTATATATATATAAAAATATATATTTTTTTTTTTACAAAAACAATACAACCGTTTTCAAAATAAGATTAAGTAAAACAACACATGGGAAATACCTGGTATGGTGCTTGGTATATAGAAGTTCCTCAATAAATGATAGCTGTTTAAATTAAATCGAAAATACATTTTAATGATTATAAAATAGATTTACAAAACATACCCTGAAAAGATTTGGCAAATACATGGATAATTTTTCTAAGGCAAACATTATTATATCACCCTAAATATATATATGAATCAGAAAAATCAGGCTCGCAGAACATAACTGCCCAACATTTGATTTGCTTTCTACTTAACATAGAACAAAATGAAAAAAATAAAACAAACTCTACCTCACATGGGTAATTTGGAAAATATTCCAAAATAATCAAGATTCAATAAATTTAAATACAGAGAAAAATTGTTATGTACAAAAAATTATGTGCATTTATACTGAACAAATCAGTTTTTTGGGTTTTAATTAGATTTTTCATTCATCTTAAATACACAAAAATTATACTAACTACAATTAATTAAGTGAAGATGGTTTGGCTATAGCAATTTTATGTTTCACTATGTAAAGCTTTATTATACCTTTTATTGTTTTTCAACCCAAGTCATTCTTGAAATTAATAAATATTTATTGACCATCTGCCATGTGCCAGGTGCTGTGCTAGACACAAAGAATAACAGCAGTGAAAAAAACAAATAGAGTGCTTGCCCTTGCAGAGCTTCTATTCTACTGGAGCAGACAGACAGGAAAAATAAACAACCAGATAAATCGTATAATATCAAGAAAATCCTAAAGTGCTATAAAGAAAACCAAAACAAGGTGGCAGAGGGTGGGGTCGCAGAGAGTAATGGAGGCCGTGAGGCTCCTGTTTTCGATGGGAGGTCAGGGAAGCCCTCATCTGTCAAATGGAATCTAAGGTGTGAGGACAAAATGAGCTTAGATGTGGAAAGCAGAACAGGACTGGCACATATTCATAGCTCAGGAAATGTCAGCCTTGAACTCCCCCAGCTGCCCAAAGTGCAGAAGCCACCAACCACCTTGCACTGTGTGCCTTGGGAGAGCCTGACCACCCACCTTCTTCTGCTGCTCCCACCTGGGAGTACCATCCCGGCACCCTTAGAAAACGCTCTCCCTTCAGCCCCAACCTGGCTGGGCCTGCCACGCCCTTACTGCTCCCTCCTGTCACTTCGAACATCATGCTGTCTGTGAACATCCAGGACACTTTCATTTGAAGTATTTAGTTCGTCTACACCTGTATCTCCTGCAGACTTCCCCTTTTAATAAAGGACAATTCTGGTTGCTCTGGTCAAAACCTTAGCGTCACCCTTGACCTCCTCACTTGCTTTCTTCCAACACCTTCTGGCTATTTCTTCAAAACATATCTGGAATCCAGCAACTCTCACTACATCCATTGACGCCATTTTTTCGGAGCCACCATCATCTCCTGCCTGGGCAAGCAGGAACACTGATTTGGCCTCCTGTCTCTGCTCTGGCCCCCTGCTATCGACTTCCAGCCCTGCAGCCAGAGTGATCTTGTTAAAAGACAAGCAGATCACATTGCTACTCTGTTCAAAACCCTCCAAAAGCTTCCCATACCATGCTTCTTAAAGCTCAAATCATGTCAAGGGACCCACCAGGTCCTACACATTCGGTCCCTTCGTTATCTCCAGTCTGACTTCATCCCTGGCTTCCCTCTCCTTTCCTCATGGCACTCCAGGCAGAATGGCCCCCTCTCTGTTCCTCAGATATGCCAGGTCTTACATTCACTGTTCCTCTACCTCGAACATGCTGTCCTGAGACATCCACATGCCTCCTTCCTCTCCACTTGCAGGCCTTACCCAAGTGTCACCTCAGTGAGACCTTCCCTGACCAGCCTACTTAAACATACTACTTGTCCGAGGCTACCCGCAACCCCCGGCCCTGCTTAGTTTTCTCTATAGCATTTATGACTGTAATATTGTATATGTATATACTTATGTCTTTATTGCCTAACTCTCTCCATTAAAATTTAAGCTCTGGGAGGGCAGGGCATTCTGCTGTTTTGTTGACTGCTACACATCCCCAGTGCCTTCATCCGTGGCAGGCACACGGTGAATGAATCAGTGAATGAATCAGTGAATGAATGAACGAATGCAGTGAAGTATTTTCTCTATGTCATGCTTCTTCACATGTAGACTGAGTTTATGCCTTAAGGCAGCAATTCTCAAACGCTTTGGTCTTGGGACCATTTTAACACTCTTAAAATCATTGCAGACCCAAAGAACTTTGGTTTATATGTTTCTATCGATATTTAATGTATTAATTCAAAGAGACATTTAAAACATTTATTAATCCATTTTTAAAATATTAAATTTATTACATGTTAACATATTTTTATGAAAAATATCTATATTTTCCAAACAATTAGTGGGAAGAGTGGCATTAATTTACGTTTTTTAAAATCTTTTTTTTTTAAGATTTTATTGGGGAATTGGGGAACAGAAATAGTGTTGGGTAATTGGGGAAGGGGAACAGCCAAGTTGTTGTTCTTCAATCTTAGTTGTGGAGGGCGCAGCTAGCTCAGCTCCAAGTCCAGTTGCCATCCAGCTGCCCATCGGCAGCTCAGGGCCTGGCCGCTCAGCTCAAGGTGCTGTGTTCAATTTTAGTTGCGGGGAGGGGAGGGGGCACGCAGCCCACCATCCCATGAGGGAGTCGAACTGGCAACCTTGTTGTTAGGAGCACCTGCTCTCACCAGCAGAGCCATCCTGTCTCCTGTTGGCAGCTCAGTGGCAGCTCAGCTCAGGCACAGCTCACTGGACCATGTGGGATTCGAACCGGCAACCCTGTTGCTCAGAGCTCATGCTCTTAACCAACTGAGCCACTCGGCTGGCCCTTAAATCTCTTTAATACCCAGAGTAACAGACAACTGGATTCATATATCTGCTTCTACATTCAATCTGTTGCAATACATTTTTCTGTTTGAAGTATATGAAGAAAATTGGGCTTCACAGAGATATGTATTATATTTGGAAAAAACCTCACAACTCCTCTGAAAGGATCTTGGGGATTCCTGGCATCCTGAGACCATGCTTTGAGAGCCACTGCCCTTAAGGATTTTTTGCTGTGTGTGATTTTTCAGTGTGTGTGTCCCTACCACAGTGTTAAGGTATAGACATAGTAACTGCTCAAGATATAAAGAAGATCCATTGATTTCTCAAATCCCTTTCAGGATTTCCAGAAGGGGGAAGCCCAACTGTGGATGGCCCGTTACCCAGCTTTTCATCTCATTCCAATTTGTCAGAACAGGTATGAAATGAACTCTTATTGCTACCAGTAAACTGCAGGAAAGGGCGTGTCTTCTTATAAGAGAGAGTTTGGGGTGAAATAATATACTTTAAGTCAGCTTGTGAGTTGTCATTTGCTGATGGATACAGAATAATTTTTTTCAATTATTAAGACTTTGCTCCATTTATTCCAATTTGTATTCTAGATGCCCTAAATAATTTGTGTTTCTTCAAAACTAGCAGTGTGTTGTTTTTATTGTTCTTTCTCTCACATAGATTCTTTTAAAACTACATAATTTTCTCAAAATAGATCTGTGGAGGCATATGATACCAAAACACATAAAACAGCATCGTTTATAAAAAGAGAAAGAACTCTATGTGCCCTTAGGCAAGTCTCTGTAAGCTTTCTCAAATATAAAATAGGGATGATAGCATTTATCCTTCTTGCCTTCAAAGGAGTCACAAGTATCAAACAAGATAATATTTGTAAAAACACTTTGGAAATGATAAAGCACTCCACAAAGCAACAAAAATAAGATCACAATGGAAAGGGAGATTATAACTTACTTAGGAGAAAGGAATAAATGAGTCAGGAATCTAGCAGGATTTAGGTCTTACGTTTAATTACTAAGGTTAGCAGCCAAGGCCAAATGAGAAAAAGTCAATTATATAACCCTGTGATTGATCAAAGGAAGCATAAAACTCATTTTCAAATAACTGGTCAACATGTAGTTAGACCTGTCTTGGTCATGTTAAATAGGACTGTTATTAACGCACAGAAGATATGGTGTCAATGAAGGACTATTTCACGCTTAACGATGCCTCTGTCTCACAGGAAGCTGACGTTCATTGTAAGCCATGGTTTGCTGGTGCCTGCGATCGAAAGTCTGCCGAAGAGGCATTATACAGATCAAACAAGGTTTGACCATTGTTAAATCTCATGTTCTGCCCTCAGCGTATAACGGGCACAGTTGTCATCCTGATAACTGATAACATGCTAATTAAATGATTGCAACAATTATAGATGCAGGGATCCTTTTTCTTTCCTTGAGAGGAATTACCACCTCCTCCTCTCTTTCAAGCATCTCCTTTTTTGTTCCTCCATCTCATTTCTACTTGTCCTTTCATCTTGACAAGGATCCGTAGGCTCCACTACTCTCCAAACAGAGGGCAAGAAGAAAGTTCCAAGGGGAAATCTCTGAAAGGCTTGGTGCTACATAAGATCCATCCAGGAGTCCAAAGGAGCAGGCTATTTTGGATCAATGCATGGGATAAAAGATTGAGATCAAGATTGCAAAAAGTACCTGGAAAGAGATTTTTAAGGAGTCCAAGCCCGATCATGTGGAAAACTAGGGACAGTTTGGACAATCTAAGATTAAAGTGCAACTTACCCCTTTCTTTCTCTTTTGTCCTCCCATTTTTTCACTTATACCCGACTTTGTCAGAATATATTTACATGCTGTTTTTTGCCACCCTTGTTTTAGTCCTAGTTCTACAATTAAATATATTGGGTTGTTGGAAAAATCATGATGCATTTTTGCAATGAAAAACAGAAAAATATGTCATGACTTTTCCGACAACCCAATATTAAATGCTTTCCATCAGTCCCTTCAGTGGCTTCCCCAATTATCTCTTTTTGTTTGATGAAGCTCACCTTGTAGTAGATTCTCGGAAAGAACTGTATTTACATTATTCCCTAAGTTCTTGCACATGCAAAGCTGTTTTTCATAGCCTGAAACCTGGACAAAATCTTGGCTGGATATAAAATTCTTAGCTTGAGTTTTTTAAAGTATGGTTCCACTGGGTTGTTTTCTTCTACATAACGCTAATGAAATTTTTTTGCCCTTATATGTAATTTGATATTTTAGTCTGAAGGCTCTGCAGACTTTTTGTTTTTAAAAGTCTAATAGTTTTACCAGAATATGTCTTTGAGTTTATTTCCAGGTCAATTTTTTCCAGGTAGATGAAGCCCTTTCAACATGTAGATTTAAGTTTTCTCTTATTTCCAATACATTTTCTTAAATTATAGTCTTAAAGAGTAGTTCTGTTTCATTGCTTTGCTTTTCTTCTTCAAGGACTCAAATTACATGCATTTTGGACCTTTTTTTGTCTTTCTTTCATTTTCATTTCAACCACTCTGACTATAGTAATTCTTTTTTTAAGTGTCTCTCTCTCTCTGTCTCTATCTCTCTCTCACTCTCTTTCAGTAGATTCCAGAAATCTTTATTTCAGGCTGTTGTCCCTTGGCCATCTTGTAATTTCTTCTTCATTTCTGAGACAGGTTTATCTTTCTCTTTATTTTCTTTCCTGAGTTTGATCAACTTTTGTTGCATTTCTTCTTTCTGCTTTTTTGTTCATCATTTTTGAATATATGATTCTAGAATAGTTTATAAAATATTTAACTAAATTTGGAATGTTGTGTTACAGTTTTTTATCTGCTTCAATCTAAGTTTTTGAAGACAGAATTTTCATCAGCTGAAATATTTTGATTCCCAATTACTACTTTCTTTTTCTTTCTCAACTTTTTCTGACTTATTTTGCTTAGCATGATAATCTCAAGATCCATCCATGTTGTCACAAATGGCAGCATTGCATCTTTTCTTATGGCCAGTAATATTCCATTGTATATATGTACCACATGTTCTTTATCCAATCATCTATCAAAGGTCACTTCAGTTGTTTCCACATCTTGGCCACCATGAATAATGTTGCTGACAGACTCACTGGCTCTGAGCTCCAGCGTTGGGGCAGCAGCTTGAGAGGCATCATGGACATATGGGGAGGAACTGGGTTGTCAGGCTTCAAGTCAAGGACTGGAGGGGCAGCTTTTTCTGCCTTCTTCTTATAGTATAGTACTTTTGAATGGAATTTGATTGATTTTTTTTAAATTTTATTTTATTCATAGGCAACTTGTGGACATGGTTCCTAGTTCAAGAGTGCCCTCTAGGTTTGATCTTAATGTGTCCCCTCACACATTTCTAAGTCCTATAAATACAATATCTTATTTAGTGTATCAAAAAGTGCATTGCTTTCACTCAGGGTTTTCTATAAGTATGTATTTTATACTTACAGAAATAAGTATATATTTATAGAAATAAGTATATAGAAATAAACATGCAATTATAAAATACAAGTTTATATTTTCTATAAGTATATAGTTTATTGAAGTATTTTCTTAGAAAATAATAAAACAACCTTATAAATAATAAAAACCATAACTAAATAATTATATTTTGAAGGTAATACACGTATTTTTCATAAACTGATTTTTAACCTGTGGAAATATAAGTATTACTAACCAGAATTATGTTTTTCTTTTAATAAACAGGATGGATCATTTCTTATTCGGAAAAGCTCTGGCCATGATTCCAAACAACCATACACATTAGTTGTATTTTTTAATAAGCGAGTATATAATATCCCTGTGCGATTTATTGAAGCAACAAAACAGTATGCTTTGGGCAGAAAGAAAAGTGGTGAAGAGGTCAGTAATTTTTCTTTTAACCCAACTCTGTAACTATGTATTGAATACAATGGCATCATACTATATTAGATGCTAGAGATGAGGTGAAAAAATATGAGTATTTGGTGCAAGGCTTGCACACATGTCCTAAGTAGATAAAGTACTATGTTTGGGCAGTATATCCTACAAGAGAAGAGAAAGGAGGAAAGACTGGTATGATGTAAAGGCTGCATCTTCATCCTTTTACCCTGTTACTTACTGGGGTCAGTCTGATTCAGTATTTTAGTCCAGATTGAAATGTCAAATAGAATTACTGTTATAAAAATCAAGGTCAGTGTCCAGAGCTACTAAGTCAAGAACTAGGATCTGAACTCAAACACCAAAGTAGATGGCCAGGGAAGGATCAAATGAGATGCAGAAACCTGAGTTGAAACATTAAACTATACCCTTGGACCAGAATGAGATTTCAGGCCTGCAGCGAGAAAAACATATTACAGTGGGGCTTGAAAATTAACCAAACACAAACTTCAACTTTTTAACCTGGACGTAGCTCAACGCTTACCATATCTTTGTTTAGCTAGCTTGTTCCTACAAGTAAGCCCTGAAATACCAGCTGGAGCAATCTATGAATGGTCAGAAAGGGAGTGATATTTGTCCTGGTCTTGAACGGTGGGTTGAATTTGAACAGGTAGAATGAAAGTTGAAGGGGATGAGGAGAAAAATAGAAAGAACAACCTAGGCAGAGAATTTTAAAAGCTCAAGTTAGGAAATATTTATTTTCAATACTCCTTCATAAAGAACTACACCCATTCCAAGTCCAGCACTTGTTAGAAAGTAAATTGTTAGAAAGTGTCATAATTGCTGAAGTGTCTGTTTTCTCCAACAGATGAAGTCAGGGACTAGACTATGTCTTGTTCATCTCTGTATTTCCAGAACCATAGCACAATGGCTGGCTCAGTGGATGATTGATAAGTACTTATTAAAAGAATGAATGAATGAATTTATTGATTAAGTGATTACAGGCAGGAGAATAACATTTGTAAAGCAAACTGGCGATGTCTTGTGTCAATGAGTGCTCTCTATTTTCCTTTTTTTAAAAAAAAATTGCAGTAAAAAATATCATAAAATGTACCATAGTAACCATTTTTAAGTATACAGTTTAGTAGTGTTAAGTATATTTACAGTGTTGTGAAGCAGATCTCCAGAACTTTCTAATCCTGCATATCTTAAACCCTGCACTCATTGTGCAACAACTCCCCTTTCCTCACTCCCTGCAGTCTCTGGCAACCACCATTTTACTTTCTATTTCTATGAATTGGACTACTTTAGATGCCTCATATAAATGGGATCATACAATGTTTGTCCTTTTGTGACTGGCTTATTTCACGTAACGTAATATCATCAAGGTTCATGCATGTTGTAGCATGTGACAGGATTTCTTTCCTTCTTGAGGCTACATAGCATTCCATTGTATTATATACCACATTCTGTTTATCCATTCACCTGTTGATAGACATCAGAGTTGCTTCTACCTCTTGGCTATTGTAAATAGTGCTGCTATAACCATGGGTGTGCAGATACCTCTTTGAGATTCCACTTTCAATTCTGGATATTTCCAGAAGTGAGATTGCTGAATCATATAATAGTTCTATTTTTAATTTTTTGAGGATGCTCCATGTTGTTTTCTATAGTATTTGCATCATTTTACAATCCTTGTGCACCAACAGTGCACAAGATCCGACTTTTCCACATACCTGCCAACACTTGTCATTGTCTGGGGTTTTAAAATAGTAGCTATCCTGGGCCGGCTCAGTTGGTTAAGAGTTTGCTTGAGAGCACAAGCTCTGGGCAACAGGGTCACTGGTTCGATTCCCACATGGGCCAGTGAGCTTCACCTGAGCTGTGCCAGAGCTGAGCTGCCGCTGAGCTGCCAGCAGGTGGCAGGATGACTTAGCTGGTGAGAGCATGTGCTCCTAATGACAAGACTGCCTGTTCCATGGTGGGCTCCGCCCACCCACGGCTGGGACTGAACTCCGCACCTTGAGCTGAGCTGCCGCCTGGATAGCTCAGTGGATAGAGAGTGTGCTCTTCACAGCAAGGTTGCCGGTTCGGCGTCTGCATGAAATTAATTAATTAATTAATTAAAATAGTAGCTATCCTAATGGGTGCAAGGTAATATCACATTGTGGTTTCAATTTGCATTTCTCTGATGGTTGGTTATGTTGAGCATTTTTTCATATATTTGTTGGCCATTTGTATATCATCTTTGAAGAAATGTCTATTCAAGTCCTTTGCCCATTTTAAAATCAGATTATTTGATCTTTTATTGTTGAGTTGTAGGAGTTCTTTATTATTCTAAATATTAACCCTTATCAGATATATGATTTGCAAATATTTTCTCCCATTCCATAGGTTACCTTTTACTCTGTTGATTGTCACATTTGATGATTTAATGATCAAAGTTTTTAAGTTTGATGCAGTCCTATGTGTTTATTTTTGTGTTTGTTGCCTTTGCTTTTGGTGTCATATCCAAGAATTCATTGCCAAATACAATCTCATGAAGATTTTCCCCTGTTTTCTTCTAGGAGTTTTATAATTTGGGGTTTTATTTTGCTTTTAATAAAGTCTCACATAGTTAGAAAATGCAAAACTTTTGAATCTGAAAACATAAATGCTGATCAAGATCAAACTTGGGTTTTAAATATAGAATGAATTATCATTTAACACCAGTTAAACTTTAACACAACTGTTTGCTTTTCCCTACTCACAAAACCTTCATTCTCATGACAACATTTATCTGAGAAAACTTTTTAAATAAATGCTCTTAATAGTAATTAGTAATCAGTGGTAGGAGATAGTGGTGATCCTAGTAGGACAGAGTGACTTTTGAATGGGTGATTTCATTGTAAAACCTTCCCAGGTGTCCAGTACTTCTGTAAGATATTTAAGGGTGAGCGAGGAGCTGTCCCGTTTAGAGGTCCTGAAATTCTCTCATATAAATAGGGAGCTCTAAGAGGGGCTCTGGACTGCCTTGTCTTACTAGGAAACTCTGGTAAACAAGGATTCCTCTTGGCCTAAAGAATCTTCATCCCTGCCTCAGGATGAATAGATCAAACCTTTACCTCACTCCCCACATATCCAGCCTATATATACCAAAATAAATAGTATACTATTATAATGGCATCTGGAAGTACTGATAGAGTCCATTAAAACTCTTCCTACAATTATCTATAATAAAAAGGTTATCTCTCCCATATACTGAACATCTGAATGGAAAATGAAAACTTTAGTTACATGATGTCAACCATGTAGATATTTTGAAAAGTTTGTTTGTCTGTATTTGTGTTTGGGTGTATATGGGTAGAAAAAGTAATCAGTTGATTAACTGTTTAACTTTTTTTTTTTAATTGGGGAATTGGGGGAAGGGGAACAGACAAGTTGCTGTCCTTTTGTTCTTCAGTCTAGTTGTGGAGGACGTTGCTTCATTGGCCCAAGTTGGCACCATCATTGCACACTTCCTGGGTGAGGCAGATCAGTTACTGGCTTCTGGAGGGCCACTCACTGCAGCTGCTGGCCACTCACGCTGGCTGCTGGCTACACACGGTAGCCCATGGCAACCCACTGCAGCAGGGACTGCAGCCCACACCGTCGCCGGTGACTCATGGCAGCCCGGCTCCAGGTCGAGCTGTTGTTCAGCATCTTAGCTATAGAGGGCAGTGTCACTAGCCCTCATATGTGGGATCCGAACCGGGGCCCTCTGGTGTCCCAAGCCAGTTCTTAACCAACGCGCCACTCGGCCGGCCCAACTGTTTAACTTTTCTATGCAGCTGTTTTGGTATTGTGTAGATACAGTAATGAGCCATTTTCTAGTTTTGATATCTGTTTGCTTTACTTTATTAACCATGAGATTTTAAGTTATCAAGCAAGTTGTTTTTCTGTCCATGTATGAATATCTTGAATACACTGAATTAGTCTAGATAGAAAAAAAGAGCACTGAGGGGAAATGCAACTAAGTTATGCTCAATTCCTCATGCAGTTAAATAAAAAATATGCCTCAAAACCACTCCCTACTTCAAACATTTCAACTTAACTCCCTTTTTCAAATATTAAATCCCTAAATACTACAATACAGCAACACTCAAAAATATCTAGTGACTAGAAGGACAGAATGAGATGTTTATTTGTGTGAGTATAGCAACTCTCTATATGTTTCCTGGGTTCAGAACACACTTTTCCCTTGGAATCCACTTTTAAGGGTTGTGCTATTTCATTTCCTGGTTCTTTAGTTCATAAATTTAACTTCCAACTGCATCAGTTTAACAATATGCTATGCCAAACAAACAGAATGAATGTCTTCATGAATATCATAAAAGAATTTCATTGGCAATTGCAAGCGAGCTGAAAGAAGAGAGAGTAAGAAATAAAGCCTAATGATACTCAAAGGTCCCTGTCTCTCACCTCTCCTAACTGATCTAATATTCAGATAGCCAATTATCTAAAACACAACTGGTATTTCATTTTTAAAAGTTGACCAGAATTCTGAATACTATACTGTATTCAAAATACAGATATTTGGAAACTATCCAAATAATTTAAAAAGGCATTTAAAATTTTTATTCCAGATGTTTGTCTCTATATAAAAAATTAAAAGACAATAAAATCAATTGGTGAAAATGTCTAAATCTATGGCACTTAATTGTTGCAAAACAATTACCACTTTTTAAAAAATGTCTCTAAATGCATTTATTTGATGACTATAAGCTTGTAGCACTTTTGTATAATCAATGCATTTGATTTCATGTTACATTTATTTTATCTTTCATTCAAAACACTGACCATTTTCAGAAAAAAATATAACCTTAAATTAAAATCTACAATTACAACAGCTATATACGATGCCACAGGGTTAGTAGATTGTACAGGGTTATCACTTTGTGAGGAGTGATAATGTCTAACTAGTACATTGCTTTGTATACCTGAAACTAACTTTAAAAATCTACAGAGAACATAAATTTAATATATGAAAAGATAAATATGTATGCTAAATGCCTAGTATGAAATTCCATTATTAATTAGGCATTAATTTAGCTCTAAGCTTATTGGGCAATAAAGCAAAAATGAAAATACTAGGGTTTATAAAGCTTTTCTTATTTATTCAAAAAAGAAAACAAAAACATGAATTAATCTGGGAAATAATTATTTCCTGACACTAAATTCTACACCCGTCCTTGCATCTAGGACTGTTCAACCTAACAGTAAATAATGTAAAGAAATTAACACTAAATTTAAAAAAATATATATTACATTATAACTCAGTGAAGTAATTTCTCTAAGCAGTTATAGTAATTGAAGCTGTGAGTTGTGTTTAGTCTTAATGAATATAGGAAAGGCCAACGTCTGCCACCTCGAAGGTTATTATATAGTCTTTGTTAAATTAGACATTTTTTTTGGTAGAATGTCAGTTGGGACCTAATAACTTTGACTAACTTGAAAAAGTGAGAGAAGATGGGAGGAATGGAGCTTAAAGTTAACATAAATGCCAATGTGTAATTCATCTATGTTTTCCTGCTCTAGTACTTTGGAAGCGTTACTGAAATCATCAAGAATCATCAACATAATCCTCTGGTTCTTATCGACAGTCAAAATAACACAAAAGATTCTACAAGACTGAAATATGCAGTTAAAGTTTCATAAATTTTAAAGAAAAGAGGTCAACATCACTGCTTCAAACATTTACCCTATTTCTACTTTTAAGAAGTCCCCACACTTCATATTTTGGATTATTAATCATCCTGTAATAAAATAGAAGATGGAGGCAGCTATTGAAGTATTCATCCATTTCTTTATAAGAAGCTCACATGACCTGATGAACTGTTAATATCTGGTGAGGTTGAGTTACCATGTTATTAATATTCTCCAAATAAATGTCTTTATTTAAAAGAAACAGGTGTAAAGTATTTTCAGTCATGTAAGAAAACAACATTCTATTTTCAAAATAGGAAAATAATAATCTTGGATAAAACAAAGCTGCTGGAAATTTAGGCCACCACAATGGTCACTGGTGCACTAATGTAACGAGGATATCTACTGTCAATGCTTGACACTTATGTCTTGTTAAAATTTTTATTTGCAGAAAATAAAATATAATGTATGATAGTTATAAGTACAGATAAGGGGGATATAACGGTTCCTTTTTGTGAGTGCTCCCAACGGTGGGAGATGTATATAGATATGACCTTTCTAGATGTTCTTATCCATGATTATGTCATTAGCTTTGCTTATTAAAAATAATTATGCCCTCTTTGATCTCCATGTCTATTAAATGGACCCTAAACTTGATATAAAGTTCAAAGTAGGATGAGAGAAAAACTAGACTAAAAGCCTAGGGAACCAACCCACAGAACAAGGTCAGGAAAGCAGACATTGATGGACACTAGGAAATAAAACAGCACTGTGAGCAGCCATATCCAAGATCTTAGATGATCCCAGAAATGTATTATACTTTGCCTATCAAAGCTCTTCATTCTACTTGTATCTTAGATGGCACTGAAATGATAAAGCAGCTAATTAAGATAAATCTAATAATTAAATGAGGAATGTACTTGATCACTGAATAAGATAGCAATCTGTGAAAGGATTTTGAAAAGCTAGAAGGTAATGATTTCAAAGTAACTCACAGACTCACTTGTAAAGATAATTGTATTTTTAAAGGTCATATGCTGTCATGATTACTAGTTGTGTTATGAGTTGAATTGTGTTCCCCAAAAATGATATGTTGAAGTCCTGACCCCTAGTACATCAGAATGTGACCTTATGGGATCTTTACAGATGTAGTCCAGTTAAGATGAGGTTGTTAGGGTGGGCCTTAATCCAATATGACTGATGTCTTTATAAAAATGGGGAATTTGGACATAGACACAGACATACACAGAGGTAAGACTAAGTGAAGAAATACCCATGGAGAAGGCCACTCAAAGATCGAGGATTGGAGTGATGCATTTACGAGCCTAGGAGTGCTGAAGATTGTCAGTGTGCCCACGACCTTGGAAGAGGCAAGGAAGGAGTCCCCTACAGGTTTCAGAGGAAACGAGGGCCTGCTGACACCATGATTTCAGATCTGTAGCCTCCAGAACTGGGAGACGACAAATTTCTGTTTCATTAGTCACCCCACTTGTAGTACTTCGCTATGGTAGCACTAGGAAACTAATATGAACATATAATCCCTATACATGTTTGACAACGAAATCAGATATAAATGGGTTTTGGAAATTTTGGTTGGAAAGGTGTTGGGTTTTTTTTTTCCTTATAGGAAAACAATGGAATCATTGAGAATGTACTAGAAGAGATGATTTGTAATTTAAAGAAAACTGGGTTGATCTTTGTAAAGCAAAGCACTCATTTGTAATGTGACAAATGAGCTTTCTAGTTTATCAGTTTTCCTTAGTGTTATATGAAATTATTTTCTAGTTAAGTAAATCCTCACTAATTCCTTTTTTTTTTAAGATTTTTATTGGGGAATTGGGGGGATGGGAACAGGGCTGGGGAATTGGGGGAAAGGGAACAGACAAGTTGCTGTCGTTTTGTTCTTCAGTCTAGTTGTGGAGGACGTTGCTTCACTGGCCCAAGTTGGCACCATCATTGCGCTCTTCCAGGGCGAGGCAGATCAGGCGCCAGCTTCTGGACGGCCACTCACTGCAGCTGCTGGCCGCTCACGCTGGCTGCTGGCTACATACGGTAGCCCATGGCAACCCACTGCCACAGGGGCTGCAACCTACGCCATAGCCGGCGACTCATGGCAGCCCAGCTCCAGGTTGAGCTGTTGTTCAGCATCTTAGCTGTGGAGGGCAGTGTCACTGGCCCTCATATGTGGGATCCGAACCGGGGCCCTCTGGCATCCCAAGCGAGTTCTTAACCATCGCGCCACTTGGCCGGCCCTCACTAATTCCTTTTGCTACTACAGTAATTCTGGCTCCATAACAACCTCTTCCACCCACCCCCACCCCCAAGTGGCCTATGCCAGGGAGGTGGAGTTGCAGAGCCATGAGATTATACTAATCCACAGTCGGTTGATATTCAGCATTGCTGGGGTGGATTTCTTGGAACAGAGGCTGGGAGAACTCCTGGGACATGAAGCTAATCTCTGCTGAGGGATCCACTCCTCCCCAAAACTCAGAGCCACACCCAATCCAAGGCAGCAGTCTCCCCCAACCCTCCTCATACAAGAAGTCCCCTGGAGGGTGTCCCTACCACTTCTCTAAAACCCTTCTCTACAAGTGGTATAGGCTTCTCAGTGAGGCTAGAAAGGCTTTTAAGAGATCTCAAAGAGCCTGTCTGTGATTTTCAGGGCTTGACAAACAGGCGATTTTACATCAGAAGATTTTCAGGCAGGCTAGGTAGTGAAATAGCATTTCTAGTCAAGGAGAAGCACACTGCATAGCAGCTGAAGGAAACAAACCACTCCAGTTCCTGTTTTCTATATCAAGGATGTTGCAAGCTAGATTGCAGCTGCAGTAGTAGGACGGCTGTTCAAGTTTGTTCAAATGCACAGCGGAGATGGGAAGACTAGGCCTGTGGCCATGAGAAGCCTGAATTGTGCTATAACGAGTTAGTCAGGACAATGGTTCGGAGACCCTGCTCTCTGAGAGCTAAACCACTCTTATGGCAGCTGTGACAGACTTGCCTAAAAGCTAGTCTCAAAGAATAGAATGTAGAGATGTGACGCAAAGCCAGCACTCCATGAGACGTCATCTTAAAGCACGACTGCATTTCTGTCCTTCAAAATGGACTTAAGATGCCACATAGCTCAGCCACTATTTCTAGGCAGGGTTGCACAGATACCACACTAAAAGACCTGCTTCCCAGCAAGGTTAGTTACACTGAGCATCACTGGCACTTTAGCTGCTGTGTCTAACCATAAGGTGAGGCAGTCAGTACTGGCTTCAGTTAGTTCTGAGTACCCTAGAGCTACCATTTACCAGTATAATACCAGGCATGTTTCTTACCACTCTAAGCCTCAGTTCTACATTTGTATTCTGGCAATGACACAAAAGTTAAGATAAGCTAGAATACATTAGGTGCCTGGCATTTAGTTGTGCCTAATAAACATTAATTTCTAGGACCCCTAACCAAAATCTTTGCAGAGACAAAAAGTAGTCTGTGGACAATTCTTCAGATAAACCCACCTTTAAGTGTTTTTGAATATTTAATAATTTTAATTGTGTCTCAGGAAAACACCCAATATTTCTCTACATTTATGGTTATTAAACTTATGGTTATCACAAACTTCTTTGAGGATCTTATGCAACTTACGAGCCTTTGCCCCAAGGGAAAAATGCATTTATGCATTCACAGAAATTCTTACTAAATTTCATGAGATACATGGGCCTATCCATGGACCACAGGCCCAAAATCCAAGGCTAAGGACACTTGTCCTATACCTTCTTAAACTTCAAAGCAGCAAAAATGGACATACTCTTCTACTAAAGACCTGAATGACCCTAAAAATAACTCTTCCATTAACCAAGAAGCAGGATACTACTGTGGTTTAGTGCAAGGGCTTAAGAATGAATTGCCTCAATTTCTGCTTCTAATCGAAGGTCCACCAATAACTGATTGTATGAATTTGGGCGAGTTATCTGTCATGGTTTCCTCATTTATAAAATGGAGAATGATAACACAACCTACCTTATAGGGTTGTTCAGTGAGTGCGCTAAATATCTAAATATTGTAAAATTTCAAAGTGTTATTATTCTTTCATTCAACCAGCCAACATTTACTGAACTTATGTTATGTCTGTCAGTAGGTAGATCAGGCAGATGAAATGCATAAATAATCTCAAGTCCTGGAAGGTACCCAAATAGCTTCTCAAATACCTTTTAGAATCAGAGTTGTCATTTTATAAAAATATCAAACAGAACTTTTATCCAGGATGATTATTATACTTGAAATAATGGCATACAATTAGAATACCCCTTGAAGAAGAAAAAAAATGTAAGCAGAATAAAAAGCACTTACCTGTTATCTCAAGTGCAATATCTCACTCTTATCTTTTCCGTAGAAAAACGCAGAACTTTTTTGTCTTACCTGTTATGTTTTTCTTACTTATAAATGAGCCAGTTAGGCGTAGATTTTAATCATGCTGGCTCTGTCCCTTACTCGCTGTATAATCTTGGACAAAGTACTTAATGAACTTGTTTTCTCATTTATCTTGCAGAGTTTTTATGAGAATAATATATACATATACCTAGGACATAATAGGTCTCAACACATGGTAACAACATAGCTGAAGCTTCAAATACCCCACTCGTTAAGTCTAGAGGCAGGGGACACAATTTGAAGATTATCGCTGTAAATCTGTCATGAGAAGGTATGGGCCTAAACTATGGTCGTGACCAGGGCCCTATAAAGAAACAGATACAAGGGGAATGTCTAAGGATTAACACAGGAAAGTTACCTGACTGCATAGTGGAGATAGAGGAGAAATGTAAGTTCATACTGACTCCAGTTTCAAGCCTGGATGACTGGAAGAATGGAAGTGCCTACTTGAGTTTCATGTTGCTTCTTGGATCTTTGGATTTATAATTTTCATCAAATTTAGAAAAAAAATTGTATCATTATCCCTTCAAACATTTTTCTGTCCTCCTGTTTCTCCTCCCCTTCTGGGCTCCAGTTACATGAATGTCATACTGCTTGATATTGCCCCACATCTCCCATCAAGAAAAAACCTGGCATTCAGCTGTGAGGAGTGCAATTAGCGACAGCCTTTAGTTGGTAGTGCCTTCAGAAACTGCCTTGGGTAAAGCTCTTCCAATCAGCCCTCTGTTTGGTCATTTCTGTCCAACATGGAACTCTTCTAATGGAAAGTCTTTGATTTAAAGCATCCATCGGGTTGGCTGACTTCATCAGTGATGCATGGCAGTGTGAGGCTCTCTATACCCAAGCCTGCTTCCACTCACCAACCCTGTCTTGTCACCAGTGTCAGATCTGCATTATGGTCTGAACACTTTTCTTACTCAGTCTTGCTCCCTCCCCTTTAATCTTCCCAAGGCATTCCTGTCCAATAAACCTCCTGCATTCCAAACTGGACCTCAGCATCTTCTCCCCAGAAAACCCAAATGACAAAGTTAGTACCAGTTGTCGTCCAAGAAAGTAGGCAGTAAGACGAGGTCTTTGAACCAGATTACTCACCACCCAGCTGTCAATGAGGACCCAGTCCTGAGAGTGTTTGAGGCATGGGCTGTCCCTGGTACAAAGTGGCGACCCAATTGCTAATCGCCTGCAGTGGGAGAGAAGAAAAAGCTGAAGACCAAACTCAGGATTTAACAGAGCTGCTGAGCTGCAAAGGTAATTTCCTGCTAAACCAAGACAGATCTGTTATGTCAATGTCAGAGTCCTAGTTCACAAAACCTGGGACCCTGACAGATGGGATGAGTATATCTAGTGATGAATGGTGGTGAATCCATCATTGGTGGTGAATGCCACTGATTATTTGGCTTCCCAGACTCCTCTGAACCCTCAGAGTCTGCAGAGATGCCCCCCCCTCATTAAGAACTAGCATTCTGCCTGTGTGGAAAGATACTGCAGAGGCCTCCCCCCGCCCCCCTGTAAGGCAACCAAAACCCTCCTCAGGATTTGCCCCCACCTCCTGTGCTGGCTGTCAGGCCAATATCTAAAGTTAAATTGCAGCATGAACTAGCTATGGATGTGCTAGGCTTGTTGGGCGGGGAAAAGAATGAGGCCTGAAGGAGATTGAAGAATTAGGCACATGTACTGGCAGAAGCTAAGGGAGCACCATGGGACTAGATGTTGAGAACGCTTGAGCAAAGGAACCGGAATATAAGACTGGAGAAGAAGTATTTATTAAGTTAAGGGCACTTCTCAGGATACAGGATTAAACACCCTAACAAGTATCCTAGGAGGCAGTACAAACTCATTGGGAGGCTCCGAGAAGACTCGAGAGTGATGACCTTCACTGACTGAGGTTGAAATGCCTGAATTGCTGTGACCGATGGTGGAGGAAAAGATTTTAAAACTCAGGGAAATCAGCATGCTGGAGTGGATCTATCATGTAAAGGCAGAATATCCACCAGAGAATTATGTTCCACAGGACAAGTGTGCTCACCAAGGCCATCAGAAATGCACTAGGAAGAGGGGAAGAGGATCACTAAGAAGGTCACTGGTGGTCCTACTCCGCTGGCCAGAGCTAAGAGTAGCTAGGGCTAACGTTCACAGGCCAGGGGGCTCGATTATCATTACAATTGGGAAAATCTGGGTGCAGTCAAGGGGCCTTGATTCACACAGTTGTGGATGGGTTAACAAAAGATGGCAACCACTGATGCAGAATACGGGCAGCCAATGAGGGTGCTGTGTGTGTGTGTGTGTGTGTATATATATATATCCCCTCCTGGTTCCAGTGTGGTTTTTTCCCATCAGTGGATTAGGGAAACCCAGTGACAATCACTACCCAGTGAGTTTCTCAGCCACCTAGCAGGTCCTTTTTGCAGACCCGTTCTGGCGTGTAACATCCTCCCCTGAGCTTTTCTGCCACCCTCCAGGACAGTTTCTGCTAACTGGCTCTAGCCCATCTGTGCTCACCAGTGAGTTTCTCTCAGCCACCCAGTAGGCTCCAACTTGGCCACGCCCTCCAGTGAGTTTCTCTGCCACTCAGTGGGGCAACTTCCTGTGGACCAGCTCAAGACTGCCCACAGCTCCTAGATTTTTTTTAACACTTAGCAGAGCAGGCTGTTTACAGCAGACCAGCTTCAGCTGGGCAACCTCCTATGAGTTTCACAGCCACTGAATTGACTACTCCTAACGACCAGTTCAGGTCTGCACCCTCAGGCAAAATTCTTCACTATCAGCAGGCTGAATGCACCTGTGGCAGCTACAACCTCTTCAGTCGGGCCTGAACCTCAGATGAGGGGTTAGAGAGCCCTAATCTAAGCATTTACTTTCTTCCTTGTTTATTCTCTCTCAATCCTAGAAATAGTAGCTGATTCCTGCATTTGCCATTCCTATATTCCTAAGTTTCCCCATCGAATAGTTAACCTTTTACTAGTTGATCCTTTTAATGGCATTATTAATTCACATACTATAAAATTCACCACTTACAACTATATTCAGAATTGTGCAATCATCACCACAATCTGTTTATAACTTTCTTACCTCAGAAAGAAATTCCACGCCCATAACCAAACACTCTCCACTCTCCAGCTGCCATCACAGTCATCCACTAATCTATTTTGTCTCTATAGAATTTCATACTCTTGACATTTCCATGAGAATGAAATACAGTATGTGGCCCTTTGTGACTGGCTTCTTTCACGTAGCATACTTTCAAGGTTCACCCATGTATCAATCAGTGTTCCATTTCTTCTTATTGCTGAATAATACATTATGTAGATATACCATATTTTGTTTATCTATTCATCTACTGATGGACATTTGTTTCCACTTTTTGGCTAGTATTGATAATACTGCTATCAACACTTGTGTGCAAGTTTTTGAGTGGATATGTTTTTCATTTCTTTGGGGTATGTATCTACAAGTGAAATTGTTGTCAAATGGTAAAAATGTTTAACAGTTTGAGGAATGCCCAACTGTTTCCCAAAGTGATTGCACCATTTTACAGTCTGACCTACAATGTATAAGAGTTCCAGTTTCTCTACATACTTACCAGCACTTGTGATTATCTTTTTGATTATACCCATCCTAAAGGATATGAAGTAGTATCTCACTGTGGTTTTCATTTGCATTTCCCTAATGGCTAAAGATATTAAGCATCTTTTCATGTGGTTATTTCCTATTTGTGTATCTTCTTCGGAGAAATGTGTATTCAAATCCTTTGACCATTTTTAATTCTTTTTGAGTTCTAATCATTTTTATATACTCTGGGTACAATTCCCATATCAGGTATATGATTTGAAGGTATTTTCTCCAAATCTGCGAGTTGTCTTTTTCACTTTCTTGAGCTCTTTAAAACACAAAAGTTTTTCATTTTAATAAATCCCAATGTATCCACTGTTTCTTTGCTTGTGCTCTTGGTGTCTTAAAAAATAGTTCTCTAATTCAAGGTCACAAAAATTTACACCTATGTTTCTTTCTAATATTTGTATAGTTTTGTCTCTAACATTTAAGTCTTGGATCCACTGAGTTAATTTTATGCATGGTGTGAGGTAGGTGTCCAAATGTATTCTTTTGCACATGGATATCCTGCTGTCCCATCAGCATTTGTTAAAAGGCTATAGTTTCCACATTGAATTTGGCCTTCTGGTCAAAAATCAATTGATCATAAATGCATGGGTTTATTTCTGGATTCTCAAGTCTATTCCATTGATCTACATGTCTATTCTATGTCAGTACTACACTATTTTGATTATAGTAAGTTTTTGGTAAGTTTTGAAGTGGGGAAGTATGAATTTTCCAACTTTATTCTTCTTTTCAAAATTGTTTTATTATGGACCCCTTGCCTTTCCATACAAATTTTAGAATCAGCTTGTCAATTTCTGCAAAACACACACACACACACACACACACACACACACACACACACACACAAGGTAGCTAGAATTTTGACAGGATTTGCTTTGACTCTGTGGATCAGTTTGGGGAGTATTGCCATCTTGACAATTAAGTCTTCTGATCCATGAATATGAGATGTCTCTACATTTATTTAGGTTTTAATTTCTTTCAACAATGATTTATAGTTTCTGTATAAAAGTCTTGCATTTCTTTTGTCAAATTTATTCCTAAGTATTTTATTCCTTTAGATCCATTGTAAATGAATTTTTTGTCTTAATTTCATTTTAGTATAGAAGTAGAATTGATTTCTCTATTGATCTTGTATTCTGCACTTTTGCTGATTTCATTTATTAATTATGAGTTTTTAGTGGATTCCTTAGGATTTTCTACATGACATATAAAGATCATGACATCTAAAACTAGAGATATTTTAAATTCTTCCTTTCCCATCTGAATGCCTTTTGTTTCTTTTATTTGCCTAATTGCCATGACTAGAATCACCAGTACAATATTTAATAAAAGCAATGAAAGTGAACATCCTTTCTTGTTCCTGATCTTAAAAAAAAAAGTTTTCAGTCTTTCACCTTTAAGTTTGATGTTAGCCATGCCACTGAAAATAAAAGTCCCCATTCCTGGTAACAGAACACACCTCACTCACAAAGAATTATAATTATTTGTTTTGACCAGTCTGGTAACTTTCTAAGTAGACTGGCTTTTGCCTGACTTGAAGGTGGCCCAGAACTAAAGCTGCTACCTAGGGGCAATGTTGAAAACATTAATAGGCAAATGTTTTAGTCACTGCTCCCTAAGATAATAGATAACATTTGAGGCAAGCAACAGACTAACCAAAAAGCTCAGGAGGAAAGCTCCTACATATTCTAGGGAATCTAGAAGGCCACATGCATGCCAGCACTGCATGTGTGCTAAGGAAACACTCGAGGAGGCCATAAGCCCTCATCTCCTCTGACCTGGAGGCTCTGCCAAAGCAGGAAGTGAAGGCTAAGGCAGAGTTGTAAACTGCCTGGCTGAGTGTTGAATGTGCACCACAAAAACACACACAGAGTCCCTTGGCAAACACTGGGAGGTTTTTTTCATTTATGGTGTTTAAGAAATCTCTGTCCAGTTATTAAATATTAAGCTAAAGTAACAGACTTTTGTGGTCACACATGACAAAGTATACAGACTTTAAAAAAATAACTCAGAAAGGTTACTAATAAACAAACAACTACAAGCAGCAACAACAAACTCCAGGGCAGAGTAAGGGGAGAGGTAGAGATTCTGATTTTCAGAGTTTCCACATTATAGTATTTTTTAAAGATTTTTTTTTAATTGGGGGAATTGGGGAAGGGGAACAGTTTTGGGGAATTGGGGAAGGGGAACAGCCAAGTTGTTGTCCTTCAATCTTAGTTGTGGAGGGTGCAGCTAGCTCAGCTCCAAGTCCAGTCACCATCATGCTGCTCAAGGTGCTGTGTTCAATCTTAGTTGCAGGTGGGTGTAGCCCACCATCCCATGCGGGAGTCTAACTGGCAACTTTGTTGTTAGGAGCATGTGCTCTCATCAGCTGAGCCATCCTACCACCTGCTGGCAGCTCAACTGGGCGCAGCTCACTGGCCCATGTGGGAATCAAACCGGCGACCCTGTTGCTCAGAGCTTGAGCTCTTAACCAACTGAGCCACTCGGCTGGCCCCCACATTATAATATTTTTAATGTCCTCTTTTCAACAAAAAAATTACAAGGCATTAAAAGAAAAAGGAAAGTATTGCCCATATACGGGGGGGGTAGGGGGGTGGGGGTGGGGAAAGTAATCAAGAGAAATCCTGAGAAAGCCCCAGCATTGAATTTTCTAAACAAAGACTTTAATTTAGCTATTTTAAATGTGGCCAAAGAGCTAAAGGAAACCAAGTTTAAAGAATACTAGGAAAGAGAATGATGTCTCAACCAATTACAGGATATAAGTTATGAAAAGAACTTTTAATTCTAGAACTTTCTATTATAGAGTTAAAAACTACAATAACTGAAATGAAAACTTCACTAGAGGGGCTTGGCAACATATTCGATCAGGCAGAAGAAAAACCATGAACTTAAAGATAGGTCAATTGACATTGTCCAGTTTGAGGAACAGAAAGGAAAAAAAATGAAGAGAAATGAAGACAGCCTCAGAGACGTGTGGGACACCATCAAGCATAACAGCATATACATAATGTGAGTCTTTGAAGGAGAGAAGAAAATGAAAGCATCAAAAAGAATATCTGAAAAATTAACCAAAAACTTCCCAAATTTCATGACATTAATCTACCAACCCACAAAGCTCTAGGAACTCCACATAAGATAAAACCAAAGATAAACACACCAGACATATTATAATTAAATTGTTGAAAGACAGAGAGAATCCTGAATGCAGCCAGAGAGAAGTGACTCATCACATACCAGAGGACCTCAGTAAGATTAACAGCTGATTTCTCATCAGAAACCACGGAGGCCAGAAGGCAGTGAGATGATATAGTCAAAGTGCTGAATGAAAAAAAAAAAAAGCCAACCAAGAAGTCTATGTTCAGAAAAACTATCCTTCAAAAACAAAGGAAAAATTAAGACATTCCAAGATAATTCCCAGCCGACCTGTCCTACACACACACACACACACACACACACACACACACACACGCTACAGGGAGTGCTTCAGGATGAAAGGACACTAGATAGTAACTTAAACCAACACAAAGAAATACAGAATAAAGGTAAATATAAACACCAGCATAGGTAAATATAAAAGACATAGGAAATGTATTTTTTATTTGTAACTTCCCCCCTCCTAAAAGACAAATACATAAAGCAATCATTATAAATCTGTGCTGATGGGCACACAATTTATAGATATAAATTTGTGACAATAAAGTGTGTGTGTGAGGGGGGAGAATGAAGCTATATAAGGCAAAAATTTTATTGTTGAAATTGATATTAATCCAAACTAGATGAAATAGATCAGCTCTACGATCTCTTCTAATAAAAATTCTATATATCCTTTTGTCTATTTTTAAATTTTTATTTCTGATTTTATCATATCCAAGAAGGCTTTGCCTAAAGAAAGGTCACAGCTATTTACTTGTATATTTTCTCCTGTAAACTTTATAGTTTGTGCGAACATTTTGGTTTGTGATTCATTTTGAGTTCATTTTTGTGTATTTAGTGAGGAAGATTGCTTTTCTTTATTCTTTTTTCTGTCTGTGCTTCAGATTTCATATTCTCTACCAATCTATCTTCAGGTTTGCTGATTACTCTACCAGTTCAAATCTACTGTTGAGCCTCTCTCTAGTAAAATTTCCACTTTGGTTATTGTACTTTTCAACCTCAAATTTTTCATTTGGTTCTTTTTAAAAATAATTTCTATTTGATAATACACAGTCAGCATATTTTCCTTTCTTTAAATCTGGTTTAAGTCTTTCAGCAGATATAATAGCTGCTTAACATTTACGAGTATCCTACATCTGGAACCCCTTAAAGGAAGTTTCTAGTACCTTTTTCCCGTGTCACACCTACCTGGTTTTTTTTGTTTGTTTGAATACCTCATAATTTTGTGTTGAAAACTGGACATTTTAGGTAACATATTGTAGGATCTCTGCATACTGGTCCTCCTCCCTAACTCTGGGCTTGTTTTTATTTAGTGATTTGGTTGGATTAATCCACCAAGTCTATTTCCGCTCACAGTGTGCAGCCTCTGATGTCACTGTTCAACCTCCCCACCCCACCCCCTCCACCCCTTATGTTTAAGCCTGACTTCCTAGGGTTGCTTCTGAGTTAGCACCATTTAGTGGTCAGGGACTGATTAATCATAGATTAAGCCCCCTGAATCTGACTTACAAACTCTTTACCGATGGATCTGTGTATGGCTTAGAAACTGCTTTCACTGTCTAGGGTTTGCAAGTTGCCCTACATTCAGCCAGGGACTTGGAGCTCAGACGTTCCCTCTCTGGTTGCTCCTATGTGGTTGCAGCACTGAGTATGCACACATTCTTTCTGATCTCAAGGGATATCTGTGGTTTATCCACTCTGTCTCTCTCCCTGATCTTGTCTTTAAGCTTCTGGCCAGTATCTATTGGTATCACCACCAACTGTATTTGCTAGCTAATTGCTCTATTGTATTCAAAATACTCTGGGGTATAAATTGCTCCAGTCTGTTCCAGATAGTTAGGCCCCTTGTAATAACCAGAGTATTGTCAAGTCTTTGAAGCTCACTCCAACCATCCCCTGCAGTATCTCTATGCCTTTGAGCTGTGGAGCAGGTTGCAGGGATGGGGGGGAAGGGGGGGGTATGGAGTGTTGGGAAACTGGCTCTTCACTGAATGTGACCCCAGATCCTCCCTGCAGCACAGCTGTGTTGGAGGTTGGGGGAGGGCACCAGGGAAAATCTGCTGCCACCTCCCAGTATGGATCTATAGCTCAGAACCAGGAAGGATGCAATCTGCCAATTTCACCAGCTGCTCAATATACATGGAATAGCACTTGTGCCCAGGAAAGCTGGGAGAGATGTAAGCTGCCACTCGGCTGCCAAGCCCACCAGGGCAGGTCTCTTGCAACAGAGCTGTGTGGGAAAGGGGGACTGTACCATTCAGTGGCTGCCCTGCCTTGATTCTCTCTATATTGCAGGAGTTGGGAGTACAGCAATAGCCACCACTAGCCAGCTGCCACCACCCACTCCATATAAGCTTTCTACGGGACACAGGTGTGAAAAATGAGATCTACCAAACGGATATATTTCATCTTACACCCTGATAAACACTGTATATCTCCCAGTTAGGTAGGTTTTGTGGTTTTTCTTCTGGCAGCTTCACTTTTATTATTTTGTGACTCTTATAAATGGGTCTTTTTATTGTTTCCCAAATGATTATTGTCAAGTGTTCAGGAAAGCTCCTTTTCAATGTACTCCTTTGGATTTTCAAAATATTGAAATCAAGTCATCTGCAAATAGTATTTTGGTCTCTCCAAGTTTTTCATTTTGCTTTCCTATCCTTTTATATTAGCATGAAATAACAGATGATAGCAGGTATCTTGTTTCACTCCTTAATTGAAAGAAGCAATTTGAGTTTCAACCTAAACATAACCTCAGTTTTGAAGGGCTCTAAAGTATTAAGGAAGAATTCTTTTTAACGTATTATAACTGTCTTTACCAGGAATGAGTATTTTTTTGTAAGTACATCTTGAGATTGACTAAAACCACGATTTTTAAAATTGATGGGACATTATGTTAACATTCTTCCGACACTATTTACTCCAAAGTTTACAGTCATGACATTCATTTTTTTAAAGAAAAAAGATTCTTAAATTTGGGGTATTTATTAATAGAAGCCCTATTAGATAGAGAACTAGTCAAACAATTATTCAAATAAGACTTTGTTAAACACCTTTCCCAAGATAGTACTTCTCAATTGTCCAGTTATTAACAGAAGCATACTTGAATCAATTAACACTAAAATCAACCAAGCTGATTCTACAATATCTCAACTCTCCATTATAGGAAAAGCTTTCTGCTAGTGAACACCAGGCTCTTAACTAGCAACAAACAATGCCCTGAAAATCCCTCCAGCAAGTTTCACTAGATGAGATCATCAATTAAGTCAAGAGCTTTGCTGAAAACAAGGATCCTAACAAATTGCTATGGCAAGGAACAGAGCCAATACCCCAGCACAAATGGGACATATCCTTAGTAAGCAGATATCAGTGGTGAAAAGGAATCACTTATCTATAATAAAAAATAAATAAAAAATTTAAAAATTCAGGAATTAGCTGTATGGAATTAATACAATATTCTGCTTTCAGCTTAATTCCATTCTCCCCTATCCCAAAAATTCCTATTACATTTTCATGAGCTATTCAAATCACTAAAAGAACTCGTTTCTATTTCTTATCTAACCTGAACATAAATTCTGACAGTAATCTGTTTGATTTCATTTTTAATCCCTCCATAAGTTGCATTACCCTTAGCACACAAGTGACCTATCTATTCACCCAGTCATCATTTTCATTGCATCTACGCTTTCAAAAAAGACACATCTAAGTTGGTAACTTTATACAAATATATTTTAGTTTTTAAACTTTGTGACTTTTACACAACTGGTGTACATCACAAAAATCAAACTTGTTTTTAATAAAAATCCCACTTTAAGAGAATTTTGAGACAGGAAAGGTTGGTAAACTAGTGGGCTAAATTTGGCCCACTGCCTATTTTTAAAAATGAATTTTTTTGTAAAAACACACTCATTCATTAATGTATTTTCTATGGCTGTTTCTGCATTATGACAGATTTAAGTAGTTATGACACACTTAAATGGCCTACAAAGACTAAGTTACTTACTATCTGACCCTTTACTGAACTTCACTGACCCTTTAACAAAACCAAAATTTTTCATAAAAAACCATTGTTTCAATCTGTGCTACTGTTTATAAAATAATAAACTCTTTTAAAAAACTAATTTTTAAGTGAATGCCAAATAGTGAAGCCTATTTCAATGGAGATAGACAAATGGAGGAAAATGAAACAAATTCCTAACCCAGAAGCTGGACTGCAAAAATAAAACTAACTCTTCCAGTTGTAAAAAGTACCTCAAACCACTGAGGATCGTATTTTGGAAAGCCATCTTTAGTTCAGTTTCAGCCGAAAGAAAATAAAGGATAAAGGGTTTTGTTTTTTAGATTTTCTGGTCTGGCAATAAGACAGCTCGAAGCAGGTTTGCCTCCTTCAGAATAAGCTAAGTTAACAAAGTCAGAAGAAGTACTAATTAGAGTTTTCTGGGGCATGCAGTTATTTTTAAATGGCTTTTAAAACTTTAAGGCAAAAAGTATGTGTCTCGACATTTTGTACTGGAATGCCTATTCTGATATGTATTTTTATAGTGTTGATTGGCAAGATAGTTCTTTCTCTCTTCTCTATTCACATAAGGCGATGCATCATAACAGATCTATCCATAACAGAGTATTTCAATGTTATTGCTGTTCGACTATTGAAGAGCATAAGCCTCTCTCTATGTGTTTCCTTACCAACACAACCATACCCTTCTCAAACAAAATTTCACCTGTGATTTTTTTTTTTGGGGGGGGGATTTCCACTTTATTTTGCATAGTTTACTAGTATTAAAAAACAAAAACAAAAAAAACATTTGAAACTAAGTAATTCCCATTAGAATAAAACTCCCATTCGATTTTAGCACAGTAAAAAAGATATTGTGTAAACACAAAACTTAAGATAAATTTAATTGAAAACATTCATTACAGAAATTAAGAATGCTTACCAGTCTTTAAACACCATATACATTATTAATATATACTGTATATTTCCAATCAACTCCATTCTTAGGCTCAATTTAAGAAACACAATTGTAACATGTTTTATACAAAAAAATACTTCACTAAGAAAGTAGACAAACTGCACAAAACTGCACAGTACATGTATAATGTGCATAGCAAGATAGCTTGAAGCATCTACGTATGGCTTTCTTTAAAATAAAACTATTGGGGAAATGGGCCCAGTTGGGACCTACTGTTACAGTTGACATATGTAAACTGTTTCACATCTTTTAGGCACTTTGCTAACAATAGTGTTCAATCCCTGAAAAATGAATTTACCCCCCAAAAAAATTCTACTTCTGAAATAAAAATCAAGAAAATAACATGGGTAAAGTCTTATATATTCCTTTCAAATTAAACAAAGTTTTATTAGTGCATGCACAGAACTAAATTGAAAAAAAATAAACTTTTTATGTCAAAAACTTTCTGTGCAAAATTTACATAACAAACTGAAAGGTACAAAAATATGTACAGGTTTAAATTCTTTTTTATATACAGAAAAGAAGCCCTGAAGTTTTCAATGAAAATGTCATTAACACTTGTAGTAACAATGTAACAAAAAATTATATAGTATGTAATTTTGCAATACAAGAACTGTTATTATCCAATGATCCAACAAAATTTGATCCAAATTTAAAAGTGAAAAGTTTATATTACTGATTCTGTCATTGTTGTGAAAATATTCATTTTAAAACTATTCCTCTGTCGGGCATGTCCCTTAGGAATCTGTCCTGAAGTTTTATGCACTGCCACTGAGTCCACTGTTAATGCTTCTTTATTTTCAACTGCCAACAATCAGTAAATAATCTGTTTTGGATTGTCTGTCATACTGACAAGTTGCTAACAAAAATGGTTTGTCCCAATGTGGACACATTCAGACAGTATAATAATTAAAACAGGTGAAAATGATTTCCTTTGCTAATCTTGCTTCAAAATATTGTTTCTGTGGAATAATTTCTAGTTTTCGAGAAAAGCCATTCTCTTGGAAGTGCTTCTATATTCCACTCTTTTTAGCGGGATGGCAACCAAGAAAAATTGGCCATTTGATTTATGGGGGACAAACAATTTAAATCAAATAAGCATAGTTCTATGTAAGGGGATCACCGGAGAATATAATCAAATTCAGAAATGTTGAGGTTCTTTAATTGGACTTCATTCTAGACCAAGAGAGTTTAATTCTTCTTTCAAGGCTAACCGTCTACTGCAATGCTTGACATAGCCATATAGAAAAAGAAAATCACCTTGGGAGGGTGTCCCATCTCTTGACACGGGACACAGCTTATGAGGAAAAAAAAAATGTACTTGTCAAAAACTCTTTTCAAGCATCATGAGGTGTAACTGTAATTGTAGTGAGTTAAGCGTATTCTCAAAGGAATTTATACCCTTCAAAAGAACTGTATTAAGCAGATGTAGAGTAAGTCCTTCACCTATGCTCTCTTAGCATATCTTCACAAATGATGAGAAACTCCTCAGTTCCATGGTGAAAGAGCTCTCCATCTTCAGAGAAGCTATACTTACCAGGTACATATAAGGCTGGTGAAAGAAGAGAAGGAGTGGGGCTGTCGGCCGTTACCCTCTACTAAGTCACTAAAGAACTAAATTGGAAAACTCTTTTATCAAAATTTTCTTTAGCCCTAACTTCCCAAGAACACGTTTTTAAAAAATCAAATCTGTGCTGTGATGAATTTCTTTCAAAAGTTATGTGTGTAGTGATAGCGTTTTCAAATATCACACATAAACTTTTTCTCTCCTATGGAAATATAACCAACTTTTAAATGTTTAATTTCAGGTACTATATTGAAGTAGAAAATGTCGGCATTAAGGTAATTCAATCTGCTGTTTTCTTTTAATGTTTTCCTTTTCTTTGCCCTGATAGTTACAGTAAATTATTCTAATGTATTCCAATCACGAGTAGCTTCCATTAAATGTCTCTGCCCATGACCAGCCCAAGCATCCTGATTGTCAAATACTCTACCACAAAACCAACAGTTAAATTTAGCCTTCAGAACATTTTCAGAGGTAGTTTTCACAATCTGGTAATTGTTTTTGCTTGTCTTTTTGAGTGTTAATTTTAGCACAAATCTTTCTTTTACAGAACTAACAGGTTTAAATGTTTTGTGCCTCTTGGAAAAGTCACCATAAGTTGTTTTAAGAGGGTTACAAAAAACAGGTTTCAGTAAAGCATCGATAGTTCTTTTCGACAATGAAACCTTAAGTACACGTCCATTAAATTTAGAAATAGTTTTCATTACATTTACTACTTCTGGTGCATCTGCATCAGGGTGGTTCAACACCACAACTGGTTGGTTTCTCCGGGGACATTTCACAAGCTGTTTGGAACTAAAGGGGAAAAGTCGCAAAGTTCGAATTGAATCTTTTGAAAGCCTAGGTCTGCTAAATCCAAATGATTCGTGGATATCTTCAGGTTTAGCCTTTTCTTTACACTTTCTATGTAATGTTGCTTTCTTTCTTGGAGGTTCTTGGTAACCATCCCTACACTTTCGTTTACAGCTTCTGTTTCTAGATACAAAGGCAGTTTCAGAATCTTTACTTCTTACACGAGTTTTTAGTCTTGTAAAATTTTTTTTGGAAGTCTTTTTTTTATTAAAGCTTCTCTCAATTGTACAATTTGTCTTACACCTCAACACTCTGGCCTCTGAATGGTCAGTGATACATATCGGTTCCTCAGAAGCTTCTGGGCATGTTGCAGTAGAAGTTATCACAATTTCATTTGCTGGCATTATATCATCGAGTAAGAAGGGTAAGGCATCTCTAGACGAGTCTGGCTCTTTCTGCTCTGCTCCTGCAATCTGATTAGATGGTACACTGTCTTTCTGCAATGAGGATGCAAAGTTGCTTACTGACAGATTAGCAGCAGTCACATTTAAAACAGGATTTAAAATTTTCAGCAATATTTTTTGTGGTGTTCCTTCAGGTTTCTTTGGCTGTATATTTTGATAATAAGTACTATTTTGGACTAATTTAGGCTTAAGCAGCTCGGTTTTATTTGGCATCACACACTTTAAAAAAACAGCTTGTTTGCCATCAGGCAAGAGAGTATAAAGAGGTGGTTTTGGAAAAATCTCGTTTTGCTGTTTTGCTGAATCCAAGATATTCGACTTAGTGCCCTGATGCTCAGATAGTGTATTAGGAGTAGGAACAGCTTTCATGGAAGAACTTGCTGATGCTTTAATAATGTAAGGGTTTTTTAATGGCGAAGTATTTTCTGAGTTACTTTTCGTGCTCAAACAACTGCCAATGCTGGAACAAAGTGCAGGTGTCAGACAATTATTGCTTGGTTCCACCTTTAAAACAGGCGTTCTGCACGTCTCTTTAGTTGTAGTTCCACAAGCTGGAGCACTCTCAGTTTTGACAGTGTTAACACCTTCAAATTTCCCATTGTTAAATGTTAAAATCATCCCAGGTTTCTTGTTTAAAAGAAGGCAAGCAGGGACGCATTGAGTATTAACCACTGGTTTTCCTGAAACGACATGTAGTCCAGGCCTGTTAGCAATGTGCAATGGCACAAAAAAGCCTTTTGGAGTCTGAACAAAGAGGGTCTTTTTTGGTTCTAAATTTACAAGTGGACTCTGCATGTGCAAAGAACCTACATTTTGTGTAGTGGCTCGGAGTTTGTCTTTTACGAGCTGCTGTGTTATTATTGCATCTGACTGAGTCTTAAGTAGTGTGCCAATACCTGGAATTCTAGGTGTCTTCTCTGAATCGCGCACGTCTTGGGACCCTGACGGCATTTGTGCTTCTTTGCCACTACATTTTAAATTCAGATCATCTGTAGGCACATGCATCCCCACACTACCAGGTGGAAGTGAGATGATGTCTTGTATCTTTAAGTCTTTGGAAGATTCAACAATTCTGCCTTCTCCCTCATGTTTCTGAAACGACTGGTCACAATGAAGTGGCAGGTCTTTATCTTGAGTATGACTGGAGTCTGGCTTTACATCAGGTTTTATTTTTAATATATCCTGAAGTAACTGGTTTACTTCCGGTGGCAAAAATTCTGAAGCCTGTTCGCTCTGGAGAGAGAATACAGATGTGATCCTAGGCATCAAAGGTGACCCAGCACTGGAAACGTCACCCCATTTTGATTTTTCAGTCATGCCCTCTAAATGTTGATTTTCATTCGTGAATAGAGTCTGTCCATCAATGTTTGGTCCTTTTTCTAAAATACACGGGTCTTCAATTTCAGCTTGAGTTCTTGAAGTTTCATCTTTAGTATTTAAAAGGCTAACAGATGCTAAGAGGCTCTCTGGGTTTGAGCTCTCCTTCCTCACTAGTGATAAAACGGATTCGCTTATTGGCTGTTGAATGACCGTCTTGCTCGATGAAGAGTCTCTTTGAGGGCTTTCACACGTTGCTGCTCCTGAGAACCTACGACGTTTATTAGAATTATTCACTTTTGAGTAATTATGAAAAGGTAATGATCCTTGGTTGGAAGATTCAACAGGTGACTCAGAGTTGACATAATTAACGCAATAGTTATGCATCTCTTCACTGTTGTATGCATTTGGTTTGGTAGCACAGTTGACTTTATCTGGACTTTTAATGGCAGTACCTGACACTTCAGGGTGACTCTGAGTAATATGACTTCCCCATAAGTCAACATTATCTCTTGTTTCAATTTTTGTGGTCAAATTCACTGATGTTGTAACTAATTCTGATGATGTTGGCAAAGAAGATACACTTTTTTCATCACCTACTGTTTGAAGCATATTACTTGTTTGAGAGAGCAAAGCCATTTCTTTTTCTGAAGTTACTTTCCCTGCAAGTATAGGAGATGAACATGAAAATGGAGTAGCTGCTTTCATGTAAACTGTGTCACTTAACATAGTTGTTACTCTGGTTAAAAATCCAGTGGTGTCCAAAGTCTGGGGCTGCGAATTAGCAGTACTGTCCTTTGCAGCATCTGACTGTGAGCCTGGTGAATATACATTCTGTTTATTGGTAGGCAACAATTTTATTACAATATGTTGTTTCCCATCTACCATCTTGAAGCCCATAAACTTCGCACTATAGTTAGCTGGGATTGTTATTTTATTATTTTTCACCATTAACACTGTAGGTCCTTGTACAGCAGTCTTCAAGAGACCTGAAGTAGGATTGGGTCCCTCTTCAGCTTTATTCCACAGCCCAGTGGGCAGAAGAGCTGGCTTTTCTGATTCTGACACAGCAGGTTTATCATTATTCCCACGGCGTAGTCGTTCATCCTTTTCTTCATTTAAATGTTCTTGAGTAAGATGGCTCCGGTCTTCAGACTTGGCCCGTGTTTTGTTCACCTTTTTAAGCACTTCCGTGGTTTTTTCTATACTTCGGTCGCTTCCATTGTTGATTTTCTTACGTTTCCAGAATGTCTTCCTGGATGCGCCTATTTTGTATCTTTTCAGTATTAGCTTAAGTCCTACTGAAGTCTTTGCCATCCTTTTTTCATATTTGTCCTTTTCCAGTTTTTCTTTCGCATATAAGTGTTCTTTGTGTAAAGTTATAACATGTCTTACAAGGTGCTCTCTCCTTGTGGCACCGTAGCTACAATATTGACAAGTGAAGGGAAGTGTACCAGAATGGACATGAAGGTGCTTCTGAAGCTCTCCTTTGGTAAAGCATATATGATGGCATTTACCACATTTATAATGGATTTCATCGTGTCTATGAATGTGCTGAACAAATGTGCCAACATCCAGGGTGGAGAATTTGCACTTTTCACATTGAAAACTACCATTTACACAATGTGTGGAAACAAAATGTTTTGTCAAGTCTAATAAAGTATATACACTCTCATTGTTACAAATGTCACATTTTACTAAAGTGCTTCTATGGGTTCGTCGGTGTTGTTTAAATACCTGGAAGTCATTCGCTGAAAAACTGCACATTTCACAAGGATATGAAGGTAGTTCACCGTGGTGCCACATTTGAAAATGTTTCTGCAAATCATTTGGGCTATATAGAGTGCTATCTCGGCATTTTAAACAGTTGAAATTGAGTATTTTTGCAGCCATTTTTATACCCTCTTCTTCAACTTTCTCAGACTTGTGGAGCAACATACATTCCTCTGCACAGCTTACAGTCTTTATACTGACAGATTTTCTTGCAGTCTGTGGTTTACACTGAAATAATTTTCTGTATTTGTCAACTTCATGCTTCAATAGGACTTCATCTGGAATATTTATCTTCGGCAAATCAATTTTCAAATTTTTCAGTTTATAATGAAAACTACTTTCTGAAATTTTTGGTTTATGTACTGATGTGACAGTATCAACAATCTCATTTTTCACATCACAATCTCTTTTTAAAGTAGCTTGTTTTTTATCAAAAAACTGTTTCTGTTCGGATGGCATGATTTAACAACAAAAAAATCCCAATTTCTTTTTTTTCTGAAAACTCTTGAAATTACTTGTAATTTAAACAGGAAACAATACTGTGCCGAGACATCTTCAAAATACCAGGATTTTTCCCACATTAACTCACCTAAAATCAAACAAAGAATTGAAATTTTCATCACAAAAGTATCAGTAAATTTAATATTTTTAAGTTCATTTTGACACAATGTAGGAATGTTGCTCAAACACATAAATAAAAGATATAATAAAAGACCTGTTAAGAATTGTTAAGAACAGCTTACCAAGAAGCAATAGTTTGAAGTAGAAATAACTCTAAGCTGGAAGTCAGGGAATACAACAACCATTACTTCCAGCTCTGCTCTGTGGCACCAGGTAAGCTTCAACTTCTCTGCACCTCATCTAAAAAAAAATCACAATTGGATAAGTGCCCTTAAGTTCTAAGATTTTTTATCTTAAGTTAATGCTAGTTTTTTAAAACAGGATTTTAAAAATCTTAACAAAAGAGCCCAAAAAACTTTGGTTCCAATTATACATATGTACTATTAATTTTCTCACTTAAACATGTGAAACTTTTTAAGCACACCCAGTAATAGTTTTTCTCCATTTGCCAGAATACCATGTTGTAGTCATCCTGGATTATCCCATACCAAGCTTTTCTGTTATATATATTTTTTTTTCAAGAGGATATTAAATTGTTTATTGATTACACATGATAATGGATGATACACAAGCTTCATTCCCATCTATAATTTTATCTGGTACTGTTGGGAGCCGGCTGCACCTCAGTATCTGACATGGCCTATCACACTGCTATTGTGACAAATCCTGAAGCTCTGACTGAGAAACAGATATTGCTTTATGTTTTGAAAAATTTAAATTCCCCTTTGGATGCCCCCAGTAGGATAAAAGATCTGACACCCCTTATATTGATTGTTTTATTTTCTTTAAATAAG
>NW_017731392.1:4445053-4477010 GCF_001890085.2 Hipposideros armiger | reverse complement strand
AGGCTGTAAAAATAAAGTGAGACATTAATTCTTGAAAAGCGCTTCTCTGTCTCCGCGTTCTTTCCTTGCCGACTCCGTCTCCACCTAAGGGAACCCCTGGACTTGTGGGAGCCGGTCTCCCGCATGGTACCATAATTTAATTTAGATATATTGCATAGGATGTCACAACAATCATTAATAACCAAATAAACTCCATGACTCTGCTTAGATGACTCTTTTAATGGTGAGCTCCAGATCACCAACAGTAACTGTCAATTCAACTACACCAAGGTTTCTGAAGACAATGGCTTCTGACTAAGCCCAAGCAGGTTGTAAATAAATTTCAAATGGAACCTGGCATCATCCTGAAGGGATTCTAACTTCACACTGTTGGGGTAATTTACCAAGATGGCTTCAGAGTAGACTAACTTTACACGGCACATTAAAAAAAAAAGGCACATTTATTCAGCCTCATGATCAGACTATTACATTTTGCAATCAACAGCATGGGTGCAAAAAAAAAATCTATATTAAAACCCTTTGTTGGAATGCTTTATACCTTACACAGAAACTAAAATAACCTGTTATACAATTAGTCACAAATACAGTCCTCGAGTTTTTTGCCCATACACATGAGCATTGTCTAAAACATGTCGTCTTTGTAGCAGTTAGTCCCTGCCACCATTGTGCTTGACTGAGTTCACAAATCTGTTGTAACCTGTATCTTCCTTGTCACTTCTCTGGCTCTCCTCTCCTGCTAAGCTTTGTTTCCTGGCAGTAATTAAAACCTTCCACCACTGCCATAGCTACTGCTGCTGCTGCTGGCACCGCCATAGCCACCTTGGTTTCATGGTTTGGCAAAGTATTGACCTCCACCACCATAGGGGCCAGAGCTTCTGCCTCCAAAGTTTCCTCCTTTCATGGGTCTAAAATTTGAAGACTGATTGTTGTAACTGCCAAAATCGTTGTAGCTTCCCACCTCCAAAATTGCTTCCATCATTACCAAATCCATTATAGCCATCCCCACTGCCACCATGTCCTCCACACAACGACTACCACCACCAAAGCCACCTCGACCACTGAAGTTTCCTCCACGACCAAAGTTGTCATTCCCACCAAAACCACCTCCTTGACCACCAATGAAGTTTCCAGAACCACTTCGACGTCTTTGGCTGGATGAAGCACTAGCCATCTCTTGCTTAGATAGGGCTTTCCTTACGTCACGGTTGTGGCCATTCACAGGATGGTATTTCTGAATGACAGTCTTGTCTACAGAGTCATGGTCATCAAAGGTTACAAAGGCAAAGCCTCTCTTCTTGCCACTGCCTCGGTCAGTCATGATTTCAATCACTTCAATTTTCCCACGTGTTCAAAATCATCCCTTAGGTTATGTTCTTCAGTATCTTCTTTAATACCACCAACAAAAATCTGTTTCACAGTTAAGTGGGCACCAGGTCTTTGAGAATCTTCTCTTGAGACAGCCTTCTTTGGTTCCACAACTCTACCAACCACCTTGCGTGGCCTTGCCTTCATAGCTGTACCCACCTCCTCCACAGTGGCATAGGTGACAAACCCAAAGCCTCTGGAGCGCTTGGTGTTTGGGTCTCTCATCACCACACAGTCTGTGAGCGTTCCCCATTGCTCAAAATGGCTCCTCAGACTCTCATCTGTTGTTTCAAAGCTCAAACCTGAGGAAGAGCTTCTGCAGCTGTTCAGGCTGTTTGGGAGACCCTGACTTAGACATGACGACCACGGGAGGGGAGACTTTAACGATGCTTACTCGGTGGCGTCTACCGACAGAAAGCTCTATTATTATATATAACTAAGGGCAACTGTATCATGAGTTTCATTATAAAAGGCAAAGTGCTTCTTACAGTAATGTCACAATTCTCCAAAAATATGCATGTATAATGCTAAAATATTACAGATTTTGATATTTCTAAATACCATTCATTCCATCTCAAAAATATTTACACAAGTGAAAATTTTTCCTATAAGAAAACACATATCCCAATGTCTGACAACCAGTATAAAAATATGATTTTAAATAACTCAATTAACTAACACTAATAAATATATACTATGAATGTGAGGCATTTTGATGGGTGCTAGAGATTCAAAAACATGGTCCTTACCCTACTGCAACTTACAATCTAAAAAAAGGAGGCAGGGGCCGGCCGAGTGGCGCGATGGTTAAGAACTCGCTTGGGATGCCAGAGGGCCCCGGTTCGGATCCCACATATGAGGGCCAGTGACACTGCCCTCTACAGCTAAGATGCTGAACAACAGCTCAACCTGGAGCTGAGCTGCCATGAGTCGCCGGCGACGGCGTAGGCTGCAGTCCCTGTGGCAGTGGGTTGCCATGGGCTACCATGTGTAGCCAGCAGCCAGCGTGAGTGGCCAGCAGCCAGCGTGAGCAGCCAGCAGCCGCAGTGAGCGGCCATCCAGAAACTGGCGACTGATCTGCCTCGCCAGGGAAGAGCGCAATGATGGTGACAACTTGGGCCAGTGAAGCAACGTCCTCCACAACTAGATTGAAGAACAAAACGACAGCAACTTGTCTGTTCCCCTTCCCCCAATTCCCCAGCACTGTTCCCATCCCCCCAATTCCCCAATAAAAATCTTTAAAAAAAAAATAAATAAATAAAAAAATAAAAAAAGGAGGCAGGACATATACGTTAATATATTGCTTATTCAGAGTTGATCATCCAGGAAACTCACCCTTCCAGGACATAAAAAGTATGAAATAACTAAGTAGGATGCATGGCAGCCAAACCAGATGCCACAAAGTTTACCCATTAAACTGTATGCCCTTTCCTCATAGGCAAAACAAAGCTGATACAAGGGACCAGCTTATTATTAAGAAATCCACTTAGCTATTACTTAAGTTTGATAACTGCTAAATAATTAATGTTGAATGCCAATATTTTTTATATTTAATGTATGGCATATACAATACAGCATGAGGGGAGTTTGTGTATTTTACATAGTTTGGGGTTTATTTCCTCTCAACTTTTAAATTTGGAGAATCTATTTTGTCTTCAACTGTGTTCAACCTGTGTAGTATATAGAAGCAATCAAAATGATACCTGGTAGCAAATTATACTAGGGCTGCTACCTTTGCAGAAAAATGTATTGCATGTTGTGAACATATCAAATAACATCAGCAAAGAGAAATTTTACTAAATTTTAATCTTACAACCTATTAGTCAATGAATGTTCTTTTCATTAGTCTAATCTCTACCCCATCAATAAGGATTACTGATTTTAAATCTCCTATTACAACTACTGCCATCTATCTATGTATTATTTCCTTATAAAACTTGACCAACATCTCATCAAGTCTTGAAATGATACCATTTCTATAAAGTATGACTGGCCCTTTAAAGTAACCTGGAGAGTTTCCTGCATCAAGATGGAAACTTAAGCCATTTGATTTCCTTCCCCTCCCAACTGCCTACTGAAACACAATCTAAAATTAAATAAATTAAGAAAATCCTACAAAAATCCTAGAAACTAGAAAAATATTCCACACACATACTGCAAGGTATTTGGTAGGAAATGGTCCAGAGAGAAGAGTGAAAACAAATGTGGACCGACTGCCAAGCACCCCTTTAAAAGAGGACTACTAGGAGACATTCATTCAACCAGTATTTAATCGGTATCTATCTGTTTTGCCCACAGTAAGGAAATGAGTAACATAATTCCGAAGCCCACTCCCTCCCCTAAACATACCTTAGGAGAGGAAGTGAAGGCTTCAGAGTAAGATTGGTTGGAGCTCTCTGGGGTGACAGAGGCTCCAGCTGAGGTATGGGGAGGACAGGCTGAATCCAGAGCTTTGATCTGGGTCCAGAGGCCCACCGGATTTGGGGGTTGCTAGCACCAGCTGTCAGGAGAGATGTGAAGAAGAAATTATTTCTGAACAAAGAAAAATCTTTCTACATCACTTTCTATATCTCTATCTTCTTCTTCTTAAAAGTTCTGTCCTTTGTTCACATAGGTAAATTATTATCACCAAGCTGTCAGAAAACCATTACATTATCTTCCCCTCCCTTGCATCTAAGTAAAAACCAGAAAATCTTGGTTTATGCTCTAAAAATTTATCTCAACTGCCAATGCCATCAAGAAAGATAAGTAGGCAGAAACATTACTGGATGCAGTGGCTCAAAAAGGAGCAAATACTTGGAACACTCAAAGAAACCTTTTTATTACTTTTTATTTTATTTCTTTTTAATTGGGGAGTTGGGGGAGAGGAACAGTGTTGGTGAATTGGGGCAAGGGACCAGCCAAGTTGTTGTTCTTCAATCTTAGTTGTGGAGGGCACCAGTCACCATTTGGCCTCTAAGCTCAAGTGCCATGTTCAATCTTAGTTGAGGGTGGGCATAGCCACCATCCCATGTGGGAGTCGACCCAGCAGCCTTGTTGTTAAGAGCACATGCTCTATCCACTGAGCCATCCGGTGGCAGCTCAGCTCAAGGTGCCGAGTTCAGTCTTATTTGCAGGCAGGCGTAGCCCACCATCAAACAGGCAGTCTTGTTGTTAGGAGCACATGCTTTCACCAGCTGAGCTATCCTGCCACCTGCTAGCAGCTCAGCAGCAGCTCAGCTCAGGCGCAGTGTCACTGGCCTATGTGGGAATCGAACTGGAGGCCCTGTTGCTCAGAGCTTGCACTCTTAAGCTAACTCTTAACCAGCTGAGCCACTCGGCTGGCCCCTAAAATCTCTTTTCTATTGTCCAACCCAGCAGTGAAAAACAGTAACTACAATGAAAGTTACTGTAGGAAAAAAGAGAAAGCTTAAAAAAAAATCAATTAATAATTGGCGATCTCATTAAGACCTGAAATAACAGACTGGAAAAAAAAATAATAAAAACAAAACAAAAACCCCAAGAACGTACTGCCATGAAAGAACAAAATAGATGGGAAAGAAATAATGATTTCGAAAACAAGAAAAAAATTACATCAAGTTTTTGTTTTGTTTTTTAAGACCTGAATTTTCAAAATCAAAGGCTCCTCAAATGCCTGGCAAGATTATTAGTATGGGAAGATAAAGCTCAGTGTCTATAATTTATCCCAGTAAAATTTTTTAGTTTAAAAGATAAAAATGAGGGCCGGCCGAGTGGCTCAGTTGGTTAAGAGCACGAGCTCTGAGCAACAGGGTCACCAGTTCGATTCCCACATGGGCCAGTGAGCTGCGCCCGAGCTGAGCTGCCACTGAGCTGCCAACAGGTGGCAGGGTGGCTCAGCTGGTGAGAGCACGTGCTCCTAACAACAAGGTCGCAGGTTTGACTCCCTCCTGCATGGGATGGTGGGCATAGCCCACCATCAACTAAGATTGAACACGGCACCTTGAGCTGAGTGGCCGCGAGCTGTCGTCAGATGGCCAGATGGTGACTGGACTTGGGAGTTGAGCTAGCTGCGCCCTACACAACTAAGATCGAAGGACAACTTGGCTGTTCCCCTTCCCCAATTCCCCAACACTATTCCCCTTCCCCAACTCAATTAAATCTTTAAAAAAAAAAAAGGTAAAAATGAAATGTAAAAAAAATAAAGGTGAAAAAGAAGAGTTACCTAAAAAGGTATTTGAATTTCCATCAGCAATGCCAACTTTAACCAGACAGCAATATTAATCAGGTATTTTATTCACAATTCTGTATGCTAGAGACAATGAAATAACATTTACAGAGTTCTGAGGGGTAAGATTTCACCCCAGAATTAACTCTATACCCAAGAAAACTCTTAAATATGAGGAGAAAATACAATCTTAGATATGCAAAGATTCAGAGAATATATCACATATGTACTCTTTCTGAAAAAAAGTTTTAAATACTTCAGCAAAATAAATTTTCAATAAGTACTAAAAAAAAGAAATAATGTGAGATAAAAGAAATATCTGTCAACATAAAAATCTACAAAATAATAAATAAATGTAAATATTTTGTTCATACAGTTAAGAAAGGAGAAAAGACTGGGGAAGGGGTACATTTGCAACATGATAAATATATAAGAAGCCCTTAAAGAAAAATTAACAATGGGAAACAGGAGAAGTGACAATAGCAACAAAATTCTAGATGCTGGAAAGCAGATAAGCAGCAAAGGACCTTGCTGATCCAAGAAAACAATCCCAGGCAGACAATCTTCAATAGCATTAGGAACTAGCAGCACCAACTAACAGAAACAGGAAAGGACGAGTAAACTAAAATAAAGAGAAATGTGGAGAAAAGTGCTTGAGTTTTGGTTAGATGCTAAGATTCCCTTCCCTACTCCATAATACCAGGTAACTGCTATTCCACCACCACAGCAGGTCTGTAGGTTTATTCTCTGCAGAAAGTAAAACAGAATCTCTGAAATAGGGGATACCAGACACACCTGAGTGGGAACCATACGAAAAGCAAGAGTATTAAATAACCATATACATATGAGACCCAAACCTCATCCCAAACCACCTTTTTCTCCTAGGTTGCTTCCTAGGCTAAAACAGTGCTACTAAAAATACGGCATATTGATAGTCCATGAATTGTTTGTCACTATTCCATGACAATAAATGTACAAAAACTGAGTGAAAGTAAGCATGTAGAGACTATTACAGCAATTTTAGAGTTAAGTTTATGTCTGTTGAATCTAACAATAAAAATCTGGACTCATTTGATATGCCTTCATTTTTAAAATTTCATTTTCCAGTAGTAGAGGCACTATGATATATTAATGATAGGAACAGCATCTGGGGAGAAAGTATGGAACTTTTAATTCACTTCCAGAAATGTATCCTAAAGGTACATTTAGGATATCCCCAAAATTAACAATCAGAGATGTTCATTGCAGCATTGTTTACAAAATCACAAAATTAAAAATAACTAAATGTCCACAAAAATAAATTATGGTATTTTCTTTCAATGAAATATTATTCAATTTTTAAAACAATACATTATAAACAAGCATTTAGAAGATATCCAAGATGCACTAAGGGAAAAAACAGAAAACAGACAGTAGATATATTAGGTTTTAATTTATTCAACTATCGATAGACGGATAGAGAATGGATGGATAAACAGACACACGAACCCAAAAAACTCACAGTAAACAGTCAATCCATCGGATATACATAAAAGTGTTTATAGTGATTACTGGTTATCCTTAGTTCGGTGTTTTTTAAATTGTTGTCCTTGGACCACAACATATGACCTCTACACTGGCATACTGTACTTCATTATCATAGTGTACAAGCAAATAACTACGTGTGGATGTAAGGAGAATGACAGTCTCTGCCTCTAGACCATGACATTACGAAACTTTATCAAAAATGGCATGAAGCCAAGAAAATTTTGAAATTTCAAACAGAAGCAAGTGACTTTTGTGGTAAACCAACTGAGTTTTTCCTAGAGAGACTTCAAATAGTAAACCTGAGCCAGTACAAAATTGATGGTGGAGAAGAAATAAAAATAAAATAGGTATTATTCAATGTTGTATTCCTCATATCAACACACAGGTACCCAACCACACCACTGCAGGAAAGCTTGTAACAATGGCCACAAAGTTAATGGCAAACATAACACTCAGAGAATGAAGAATTAGGCTATTAGATGCCATTCATGTTTTATAAATTCACGCTTTAAGAGAAGTGATTTTTTATTTAACAATTTGTGAGCCATGATGTTACCTAAAAAGTAAGTAGAAAGAACTGGTGCCACCAGAACAGCAGCTACAGGTGCAATGTTTTTATACAAATGAAAAGTTACAGGTCTTTTACATAGAAAACAAATGATATTCAATTAATATGCTTCATGACCTTGGGGTACACTGTTAAAAGAAAAAGAAATAGTAAAAGTTACAACATCAATCTTTTTTTTCTATATACTACACAAAGAAAGGAATAGCAAGTATAATGCTGAACTATTTTTTAATTAGTTAAGCATATCATTCTTTAATAAAGTTCTGGTTTTAATCTGACAGAATTTTATTTAGAATTTACTTTTTTGATATTATCTTTAGCAGTTCTGCTATTGGTACTACAGAGACTTTTTTAAAAGAATCAGAGTACTTTCTACCATTTCACCTGCTCTAGAATATTTGATTACATGAGAATCGCCTGTTCCTTAAAATTACATGGACTGCACCACCACCACCACAGGAGGCTGTTAATTCTTTAGACTTTAGGCCTTACAACTTTACAAGTTCTTCTATGGTTTCTGGGCCCTTCGGGTTTGCTTGGGTCACTTCTGGCAATTTATATTTTCCTTCAAAATAATCAATTTCCTTCACATTTTCTAAGTATACTCTCAATCACTTTTTATAATATATCCTAAAAATAAAAGCACAACAGTATCACTTAAATGATAGGAAAAAGATTAAGTAAATTATAGAACATTTACATGAAAACATTATGAAGAGGTGGATGTATTGAACTGACTTAGAAAGCTATTTATGGTGCATTTTTTTGTCTTTAAAAAAGGAAGTTGAAGATTAAGACAAGAACGCATTTCTAAATTAAGAGGAAAGATCCTCATTTTTGTATCAGAGGAAAGGTCCTATGTTTATATAAACATAGACAAATCATAGAGAGACATCCTCCAAACTACTGAAAACAGGTCAATTTTTTTTAAAAGTAATGACATCATGGCATAGCAACAAAACAAAACAAAAAAACAATTAAAACAATAGGGAGAGAATCATCAGCTCTTCTAGGTACCCTGATTGAAACCAAGAGGGCAATGTCACTGCAAATCTTTACTGAGGCCTGGCCGTATATTCCTGCCCCTGAATTCTAGGAAATCCTGTATCTTTAAAATAAGTCCCCATTTTGGGAGGGGGGTTATCACTTTGTGAGGGGTGTAAATGTCTAACTATTACATTGTTTTGTACACCTTAATTAAGACATTTAGTTGATAGATCAATGTTGACTGTGTTTACTTCACAGAAAAGTACATGATTCTTTAAAGAGTAAGGGGACTTAAATATGCAAGAAGGAGCAAAGGTTATCTAGAACAGAAAACCAAAACAAATGTTGGAAGAAAAGCATTTTTCTCTTACAACACTGCAGGATCTAGATCAAAGAGAGAACGTATAACAGGGAGGTTAAATTAAGTCAAGAACAGACTATATAGAGGGCAGATCTGAACCTTGACATGAAAGGTAACCAAGAACCACTGTTAGTTCACAAGCAGAAAGAAGTTATAAAAGCACTATTTTAGAATAATATCTTAGGAATATTATTAGAATGGTACTAGAAAGGAAGATACAATGGAGAGAGAGTAAAAATAGAAGTGAGAAAATTAGAGGACTAACTGATAATCCAAATAAAAAGTGAGAATCCAGAGAACTGGCACAGTTAACACAGGTTAGGAATCCCACAGTAGGTACAGAGACATTTTAAAAAGACAATTCCCAAAGTAAAACATCAAGGATTGGAAGAATGGAATACACTACATCAAAAAGTACCATTCCTAGAATTTTGTTTGTTTTCTACAAGTATAACAGAATTAAAAGCAAAGATGTTCTACAGTCTTTAGTGTTAGTGAAATGGTATAAAAAGAATCTATGTGCTACTCCTACATTCTAGTTGTTTAAACATTAAACAAAGAACTAAAAAACTCTATTTTAGCTTAGCCCTATTTGTGACTGAGCATACAGCTCTGTAACTTAACTGGTTACAATACAGAGATAGGAAAGCTAACATAATTAGTCATTATTCTTTATAACTATTGTATTTCTAGAGTTACCAATTTTTTCTACAGAGATAATTCAATGCAAAATGGTCATATGAATATATAAATGGATATGGAACAAAAGCAGCATGCAGCAGGAAGAGCTTACTGAAAAATAAGATTCTGCCTAAAAGGAATCGAGAACACACACACAAAAACCTAAAACTCTTTATTTTCAAACCAGATCCTATTTTAGTGCCCTTAAAATAACTACTATTTTTTTCATGACTTGGAACACACATTTTAATTTTTTTTTTTAGCTGCTCTAATTTTTTAAAAAGTTTACCTGGGGGCTATAACCTATCTTAAAACAAGTGAAAAAAAATTTTGTAGAATATATATATATATATATATATATATATATATATATGTGTATATATAAAATGAAAGCCAGCTCCCTTCGTATCGTTGTAGGCTAAAGAGCAACTTAAACACAGAAAAGAGAAAGGAAGAGTTAAGTATGCAAATGTAATTAAGTACAGATCTAGAAATGTTCAAAATGCTAGTGTACATGTGAACCACATGCCATTCAGGTAGGCAGGTGACAATGGTATAAAATTATGAAGGAGTTGAATTACAAAAGAGTATGAATTATTGAGGAAAATTAAAAATTAAAATACAGAAGCTGTTCCTGGTTCAGGTGAATCTTATGTCTTATTACTCTCTGAAACTCTGACTACTCACTATATATATATATAGAGAGAGAGAGAGAGAGAGAGAGAGAGAGAGAGAGAGAGAGATAGATACACACACACACATACACACACACATACACACACACGTGTGTACATACATACACATAAACACACACACACACACACACAGTGCCCAATATATAAGATGCTTTCTGCTCCCCGCACACATACACCTTTATCTTTGTTCATAGTTTCCTTTCACTAGGTTTGTCATCCTCTTCTATCTTGAATTCAATACTGGTCAAACTTCCTTTCTAATTCTACCTCCTGTAGGAATAGGAAACCTTCTATAACACACACTAATCTCTACCTTCTCTGAATATCCATTTAAAAGATGGCCACTGCGCACCACTTTATTACAAACTGTTTTACAGTTACATCATTTCATTTCTTGTTTTACCTCCCAAGATAATTTATAAGCTTCTTAAAGACAAGTTCTATATCATATTTCTCATTTACCCCTCACAAAAACCAAGATTGGATACTCAGGGACCTAACACATTCTTAATTCATTTATTCCTTTATTTTCAACTCAAATATCTGACTTCCTGTTATTTCAGATTAAACCACTTTACAGTAAATGCTCAGGTCATGGAAACTTTTCTTGTTGCAATGAAATTTGATTAAACACACACACACACACACACACACACACACACGAGTCAGAAATCACTTTTTTTTTTTTTAAGCTGAGCCATCCTGCCACCTGTTGGTAGCTCAGCGGTTGCTCAGCTTAGGCCAGGCATCGAACCGCTGTTGCTCAGAAGTCATCTGTCCAAAGTCAAATAAAGGCCACTGAATGTAGAAAGATCATCTTCATCTCATTCCTTTCTTCTTCCATTTGTCATTTTGCTGTGGCAGTGATTTAGGAGAATAGGGAGATTTTACTTAAGTTTGGAACACATAGGGGAGGGGGAGAATCAAAAGATTTACTGCTACTTGATTGGGAGAACATGTATCAGTATCAACATATAATAAATTTCCTCTCAGATTTCCAAAATAATATAAACTGTTGAATTTTTCTCTGGCTTTATATAACACCCATCTCTATAGATAGAAAACAAATCCCACTCCCCAGGTTTTCGCATCTTATATATGACACCACAATCCATCCAGTTACTAAACCCAGAAATCCAGCAATCATTCTTGATTTCTCTTTCCCTTCTTTCCTCACATAAATCCATAAGCAAGTCCTGTCAATTCTATCTCCATAACTCATATTGACTTCTCTCCAGCTCCACTGTCATCTAGCCCACTCTATCTTGGGTTAAAATAATAGTCTTGCTAACTGGCATTCCATGCTTCCCTCTTGCCCACCATCCTCTTCTGAATCTATTCTCCACACAGGAGCAAAGTGATCTTGATATAAATAGATCACAGTTTCCCTGCTAAAAACTCCTTAATGGCTTTCGAAGGCACTTAAAATAAAATGTAATCTCTTTGTCAAGGCCTGTACTGCAAGGAACAGTGATATCTGGTCCTGGACCTTTCTCTTCAATTTCATCTCACACCACTCTCCCCATCTGTAAATGCACTGCAGCCCGCTACCAGTCTCAGTTCTCTCTTTCCTACCTCAGGCTTTTGCACCTGCTGTTCCCTGCTTAAAATATTCTTTCTCCCGTTCTTCATAAGGCTAACCCTTCTCATTTTTTAGGTCTCAGCTCAAATTGTCACCACCTCAAAAAGGCCTTCTCCAACCTATACACCATCCTCTCCTCAAACAGAAAAAAACTCTTCTCTATTTTAGCCGCCTTGTATTTCTTTTTGTAATATTTTTTGTCTGGCAATATTTTCTTTATTTGACAATTTATTTTCTGTCTCTACTGCTGAAACAAGAGCTGCATAAGCATAAGGACATCTGTCATTTCTTTGCTGTTATCACCAGCAACTGGCATAGAGCTGAGCTTATAGCTAGTACCAAATCTGTGCCAGTCTTTTTTCTAAGCATTGGGAATACAGCAACAAACAAATCAGACAAAAATCCCTCCCCTCATGGACCTAACATTTTACTGGTTATTTAGGTAATAAAGTAAATTATATAATATAGTCAAAGGTGACAAGTGCGGTGGAAAAAAATAAAGCTGGGAATAGGCAGAACCAGAAAGTTGCCATTTAAAATATGGAGTCAGGGAAACCTCACTTGGAAAGGTCTTATTTGAGCCAAGATCTGAAGCAACTGAAGCAAACATCATTCCAAGAAAAGAAATAGTAAGTGCTGACACCCTGAGTGTGAAGTGTGCCTAAAATGTTTGGAGAATAACAAGAAGAATATCATGACTTTGGGTGGTTAACACACAATGCAATATATAGATGATGTATTATAGAATTATACACTTGAAACCTATATAATTTTATTAACCAATGTCATCCCAATAAATTTAATTTTAAAAATGAACATTTGAAATTAAAAAAAAAAAAGTTTAGTTCAGCCATGCAGAATTTGAGATCTCTAGTTGACATCCAAGTAAAATGTGGAATGTGTAGTTAAATATATGAGTATAGTAAAGAGGTCTAGGTGTAAGATAAAAACGTTGAGAGTTATTGGTGGGTACCTTTTTGTGTATATGTATTTCTGTATATAGAACTGAATGAAATCACCAATCGGTAAGTAAACAGAGAAGTCAAGCCTCGAGGGTTGAGACACAATATTACATTTAGAGGAAAAAGATGAGAAAGAACCAGCTAGCGAGAATGAAAGAATGACCAGTGAGACTAAAGGTAAATCAGGAGAGTGGTATCCTGAAAGCATGTGAAGAAAGTGTTTCCAGGATCAGGGACTGATCAACTCTGTAAAGTAATATCAGGACTGAGAATCAACCACTGGATTTAATCATTTTCCACTCTATCCTTTAATTATTCTCCATGCCTATCAAAACCCGACTTAGAAGTCAAAACCCATTTAGTTATACCTCTTTCAAGAAACCTTCCTAGACTGGACCAGCCCTCAATAACTTCCTTCCTATCAGAACTCAGACTTAAAATCCATACCATACAACTGTGCACTCATTTATGTTTTAGCTGTTTATGTTGTGTTTCATGTAATCTGGATGCCTTAACTCTAAGCCCTTTGAAGGGAAAGAACTCCTCTTATTCTTACATTTTACTAAAATACTTAGTACAGCACTGGTAATTCTCAACACATGCTTATTGATCTGTGTAACCTAAGTATACAAAAATGTGCTACTTTCGACAAAGTCCGCCATCCACTCAGCCTAGTATATATAATCCTTGACTATTCAAGCAGTTGCACATACTTGTACTTAATAGACACTTAATAAATGTTAGGTTGAATGAAGGAAGGACTGCATGCATGCATGAACAATGAAAGAATAAAGGGCATCTTTTATAAGGTTGAGGAAAGGGGCAAATTGTAGATGGATGTAAATAATCAACTTGAAGTTACAGATCTTAAATCCTTTCTGCTGCCATCCAATTCAAACTAACTTATATATTGGCCCAAGGGACTGGGAAGGATACCAGGATAGCTGGCAGAATCAAAAGAAAAACACTCATATCTCATACTACAGTCCCTAACTGAAACAAGCAATCTATGTCCATCCATCTTCCATTTCTATGTGGCTTTACTTTCTCCTACTACAGATGGGGTTCTCACAAATGTTGAGAAAGAATGTCACTAGCACCCTCTCAAATTAACAACTTTAGAGAGAAGGGAGTATTTTTCTCCTAGAATTCATACATCAATTTCAAAGGATTCTGATTGGGTCAGCTTGAGTAACAGGCAATCACTGTTGCAATAGGGATGACTAAGCTTGGGTTATAAGACTATAAGACTGATTGACAGCCCACCAACCACTCACATGGTTCCCCAAATGTAGAGATACAGAGTTGACAAAAACTCTGTGTGTGTGTGTGTGTGTGTGTGTGTGTGTGTGTGTCTTCCACCAGCCACAACCTCCAACACAATTTTAATTGACGTTTTACATTTTCAAATTGTCTGACTTTCTATAAAGCCAATATTTGTTTTCAGCTATTGCTATTACCACTTCTTGAAATGAGACCCATATGAAGCTCACTTAATTTTCTTAAGCTTCACGTCATGCACCTTCCTTCTAATATTCTAACACTTGTTTCATACAGTCATACTAATCACAATTTTAAATTTTTAGTCAGACTTTGCTCACAGTTTTTCAAGATGGAATAATCCAAATCATTTTGGTCAGTCATCACATAGCAGCCTCTTTTTACTTCATTATATTTGAAGCTTTCATTCTTCATCATATTACTTTGTCTGAGTAGTTTGGATTAAACACAGTAAAGAAAATTCTTAGCACTCAGCATTTACTTTCTCAGTTCCAGAACAACACAATACCCATGTGAATCTCATGTGGTAAGAGGTCAAACAAATGTTATATAGGAAGAAATTACACAGGCAAATAAACATATATGATAACCTGGTATCTCAATTCAGCTTTGTTGCTCTCTACTCATGGCAGTTGTTAGACATTAACTTCTAATAAAATTAAAAACCATGCCTTTGTGAAAAATGGCTCTGAAAAGAAAGCCATATGCTAGTCAAGTTCATGGAACTAAAGTAACAATTTAAGTTGGTATTGTCTATTTTGGCTATTTTAGTAGTTACATACATATTCTTACTCCTAATTTAGGATTATACTTATGGGTATACTTACTGCATTTGATGAGAGAAATTACATGATACTATGGTATCCCAGGACCTACCCAGCACAAACAGCAAGAGACTCTTGCGCTTCAAGACACTTGTGTTTCAGGGTTGGTTTTTTTTTAACAAGTGTACAATATTTTCCATTGAGTTTTCAAAGTTTTCCTTATAATACCATGGATTTGTTGGCAGATATTTTCCTTCTTTTTGTCCACACTAAGATATTTAGATGATTGTCTCCACAAAACCAGTCATAACTCTATAGTGATTACCAAGTCTTTTTGACTTATAATGTAGATGCCATTAATCATAATATAAACATACAATAAACAGTTTTTCTTTAGGTACATTACTTTGTGCTTACTAGAGCAAAACACAAAGATTCTCTGGCCATCTATATAGCTTCAAAACATCTTCTTACCATATTTATCTTCATCATTTATTACCCAAAATCCCTTAATGCCATCTTTATATTTAGAAGAATAGTTAAAATCATCTTTAGATCTCTAATGAAATGTTAAATAATAAACAGTGAAACCAAAAACTACTTTGCCACTTACATTAAAATAAAAATCCATGTGTATTTTATTTAATACCAAAAATAAAATTGTAACTTAGGAAAACTCATATACATTAACTGTTTTAATTTGTCCAAGATTAAAGCATATTAACTTACTACTTAATAGACTATATAATGTAGTACTTCAAATTTTACCATACCTCTTTCTTCAAGGAACAAAAGGCACACAATTTAATGCTTGGACAAAGCCACAATCAGGAACAGTGATCAAAAGAGGTGATATCTGGAAATAAAGATCAAAATTTTAAAACTGTTAGTAAAATATTTTTATACCATTTCAGTTATGCTTCATTTTCAACTTATGTGTATAAATTTGGAAAAATAAACCTCTCTGCACTCAGGCAAATAAGTTATCATTGAAACGCAGTGATAACGTCACAAATTTACAAAAGTCACAAAACTCAAAGCTTAGAAGGGAGACTGGAAGAGATCTAACTCGATATCTTCATTTATTACATGACCGGAAAACGAGTCTTGCCCAAAGTCACAAAGCTAGAACTAGAATCTGGATTTGATTCCACCCATCTATTCTACCACCACAATGCAACCTCTTAATACTCACTTCTGATACCTAACATCCCATGAAAATTGCTGACCATGTGAAACCAATCTGCCACACAGAACTGAAATACTCATAGCCTACACACCTGGATCAGATAACTAATAAAAATTTCAACTTTAACTTTTTTCTTCTGCATATAGAGCTTTGCCAAAAACCTGAGTAGAGTACTGCAGGAAACTGGGCAAGATTCAAGGTTTTTATCATTTAAAAAAGAAAAACAGTTGTATTAAGTGATCTAAAGCACACAATGCTTCTTCAATAAGAAAAATTCCAAACAGAAAAGTAAACAATAAAAGTACATTAAAAGGGCATGTTTAAAGTATATTTTAAAGTCAAGCTGTATATTTATGCTAAAATATATCCCCTATGGAATGTTTCAAGATATTAAAACTTTTGGGATCACAGTATGCTATTACCAGAGAGGATAGGATAGGATTTGAAGTGTGATGATGATAAAAATCTCAAGCATTTAAAAGCTCATACACTATCAATGTGCACAGTAGGTATTCATTGTGATTGCTGTCCTTTTATCCTTCCATAACACCAAATATAAAATTCTCTGAATTGATAGTTACACTTATTTTCATGGCAACAATAAGGAAAAACCTGAATGTGCAAAAAAGGTTGTTAGATACCTATATCTTATCCCTCCCTCCCCTTTTGTTAACAATTTTCTAGATAAGGGGCTCCTATTATTTACAGAATTTTAACAGAAATTAAGTCTACTACGCTGACCCTCCGTATGAAATACTAAAAATTTTCATATAATGCAGTGTCTCTATGAATTTCAGGAGAGTAGTTTTGCTGAAAGATAATGAATCCATTTCTATTGATTAGCAATGGAACTCTGAAAAATGTTAGGGTATTTCACGGAATTATCTTAATCTACCTATTCAACCCGAGGATGTTAACTTGAGAGTGCAACTCAAATCAGATCTCTTGCTGCATAAAAAACAATTCAACAATATAAGGAAACTAAGCCTAACACGCAGCTGCTCAAGTTGATGAAATTCCTACCCTGATGTCTTCATGTTTTGTGTCTTCATGTTTCATCGTGACAAGTGTACAAAGTTCAACATTCATATGAATTCCTTAAACACTGACTTTATTTTTCTAGGGAGTTTTTAAACTTTTGATAACCAAACATACCCCACGAATGTTTTCGCTAAAACAGCTTACAAACACTAAACGCCCCCAAATTGAAATCCAAGAAGAAAACTGAACCTTAACTTTTACATTTTTAACCTTAAAGCTACCATATATGTTTCGTTTGTCTACTTAAGAGTTATAACATTTTACCCTACATACATTCGCCCTATTTTCAGTCACCACAGCCATCTAGGAAGAGGCCATTTATACTTGACAATGAAGACACCATGTTGAGAGACTCAAAATGGACCCTACAAGTGAGAAAGCCGGTTACAAAGAAATCCATCTGCCACTGGGTGTGGTTGAGTTTTGCAGGGAAGACGCCTTTAGCCAACACTGCAGGAAGGAGCGCGCGTCAGAGAACTGAGCGTATCTGTAAGAAAAGACCTCCAAAGACCACAGACTGGACCCACAATGGGAAAGCCGTCGAGTAGGGCTGCAGTGGGAATGCGAACCTACAGCTTGAGGGGTGCAGTCTGAGGGTTGCCCATGTTGTCTCCACTAGCCCCGGAACGCGCCGAGCGGGTGCTTCCAGCGCCGAGTGGGTACTTCCAGCGCCGCGCACCCGGCTCCGTCCCAAACACCGCGCCCGATCCGCCCCTTCCTCCCGGGCTCCACTGCCCTTCGGGCGCGCGGAGGCACACCGTCGCCGCGTCCCGCTCCACCTCCTAGACTGTGGGACAGCGGGGAGTTGAAAAAGCCCCGACGTAAAACAAGCACATGCTAAGAGGCGGAAGGTTAGTTCTAGCAGCCTGCAACAGCACCGAGTAAAAAAGCCGACTTTCCTAGAAAAACTTTGCGGCAAGTTAGGCAAAAGCGCTGAATGGTCGGGACTATTTAACAGGCGCTTCCTAGCTCAAGAGGCGGATCCCTGAACCGGTTCGGGGGGATTCTGACGGCCCACAAATTCGCCCTTTGCCCCCTGGCAGACCCTCTAGAAGGCCCTGCATCCTAACAGATCTTGGCGGCCCCACTCACTGGGAATACCTGTCGTGCTCCCCATTGCCTGCGAGTCCCTGATGGCGGCCATTACACTTCCATCCGGGTATTGCCGGAAAGCCGATCACCGCGCTACCGGGAGCACTCGCTGAGGCGGATGGATCCGCGCTGCACCTGGGGGAAGCGGAAGAGGACGGAGGCCGGCAAGGTCCTTGCCTCGGCCTGGCGAGACTAGGCCATTTAACTGAGTTCCCCGCTGACCTCTCAAATTAGTGCGCTTCCCCAGTGCCTGCCGCCCCAGCGATTGATTCACTCTTTCCCTTTGCTCACCAATAGCTGGAAAGATCCTACTGCCAATGTAATAATAGAGAGACATCCATTCTATGCTCTTCAGAGTGGACACCATAAGCAGGAACTGTGGTCTGGGCAAGCCCTTGCTGACTGGGACTTGTCTTGATCCTGGGATTTCAATCACTTCCGGCTTTGCAAATGGCGCCTCCCCACCCCTTCATTTTGACACGCAGGTTTTGCAGCCTTTGCAGCCCATGTCAATAAACGGAGCTGCCACAAGCAGCTCTGGAAGACAGAGTGAACTCTAAACATGTACATTAATAATTTATCTGAAAACTATCCTTACAAAGTAGGGCCCCATCCCCGCCAAAAGATCCCTCCGCATGTAAGGAAGTCTTACTCCACGCCACAGGACCGGCCTGGGACAAAGAGGTCCATTAATATTATGATTGGGTTTCTCCCAAGGGCCCGTATGGCTCCTTCTCTCTTCTTTGGAGCATTTCTGTAATCCAACTTATTAATTGACCTCACTTTTTACACAAATTATTTAAGATATGGCGGAAACTAAGGCGGGGAAAAAAAAGACGGGGTTGGAGGGATACAGCGAAATATTAAAAGCGAAATTAGAATAGAATTTTGTTTTTATGTCCCCAATTTTTTTTTTTTAGTAAGTACACATGGCGTTTATAATCCAAGGAAATTTTATCATAAGCATTTTTTTCATTGTCTTAGAGTAAGCTTTTGAAAATGTCGACGTACAGCCGTACACAAGATTTTCTCTCTGCTTCAATAAAAGTACGGTAAGTGTCCTCACTTTGTCCTGAGGAAGAATTCTTCTTAGCTCACTGTTGGTCTATGTGATTCCTCCTGGAAAAGGCAATTAAGAGGTAATCCACATTCGATGTGCTTCATGTATCTTGTGCTCCTATGCCTTTATAAAACACACCAGGAAAAAAAAAAAGTAAAAAAAAAAAACCAAAACAAAAAACACACCAGGAGAAATCTTACATAAATACCAAAAGGGATGCCATTATGGAATGGGAAACATTTTACAAAATGGATTTTATTTTTCATTAAACATCATTCCCCTCTCTCCAGTCTTGATTTCCATGCAAGTCTGACATGCATAAACATCACAGAGGATATGAATTCTTTCTAGTAGCAAAAAAAGGTGATAGTTGGAAACGTGGACAGAGTAGTTTGTGTGTCAGTGTAATTTTTGTTTTTCATATTAAGGCATTGTGCCCTGCCCCTCTGTAGTATTCACGTATAATTTCATTCTTACACATATATGTTCACCTACAAAACCTTGCAACCTGCATATATGCTATGGAAGAATTGGGGTGTGTGTATTTTTTAAGTAAATTAAGTTATTCGGCCCCAGCCTTATCTCTTCTCCCTTTCCTTCCTCTATCTGCGTCACACAACCTCCACCCACTCCGTGCCCTCTTTTTAAATTTTGAACATTGATGTTAGCACAGATAAAGGGATTAAAACAGAAAGAAAGGAAAAAAGATGATTAAAAGAGATAAAGAATACAAAGGGGAGAAAGTTAAATTATAGCTTAAGAAAAGATTCTGGGATGTTTTGTACTTGAGAAAGATAGTTAATGGGGAATGGACATCAAAACTGATTTTTTAAATAGTTGATTCCTCCGAAGACCTGACTCTACTATTTACTAAATGAGGGCATTTCAGCTTTGAGAGTCGCAGAGTTATGCAATACATAAATAACACAGTTGATAGATTGAAGAGAGTAATCAACTCCATTGCACCCACAGTGCAAATGGTAGAAGTAATGATTATGGTTATAGTCACAAAGGTTTCATCTTGATTACAAACCTTTTTCTGCTTTTCAATATATAATTCATGGACACTGTGTCCTAAAGCAGATCACTACAAGACAGTGAAATTTTTTCCTAAAAAATAATACATAAGTTGGAATTACATTTCACTCTAGAGAGCCACACCTCTGAATCATAGATAACACCATACCATAATAAAGTTACAACAAGCTTATGTATGCATTTACAAAAAAATGTAAGCATACTTTTAACTATAGCTTGATATATCACAAGAATAATATAAATCACAACTGTTATAATCATAATTAAAGAATTAAATGATATTAATCTGAAGAGCAGTCTTGTAAAAATGGTGCTCTCCTTTTCGCTGATCTCTCAACTCAAGTCCAGATTTCCTATCTCCAACATGTAATCAACTGCAATCAGAACTGGAAAAATAGAGATACCAAGAGTCTGGATGATCTAGCTTAACTTGGTCACACTCCATAAACTGGTCAAGAATATTATAAATTTATTACTCTCTCCAGTCTATCATACAAGTATTAGTTGAACATGAACTTCAAGTACTATCCTTACCAATGTCCTTTGCAATATTTTCATATAATATTTATTCAGTACATTTTCTTGAACACCTATTATGTGCCAAAAACTGTGCTATAATAAATAAGACATGATCCCTCAAGGAGTCACCAATTCAATGGGAGATTCCTAAATAGATAAAAATGTAATGAGTCAAGAGAGCAACTAAAGGTGGGATTTCAGACACTACAACAGGTGGTGAGAAATAATTTTTTAAGGTAGGCATTCCTTCCAGTTCCCTCTCAACTCACACTTCCTAGATGGCCAAGACTTTGGATTTGCTGCTGTTTTTATTAAATATATAGTTCCTCTTAGCTCTTCAAATTGATATTATATTCAATTGTAAAGAACATTAAACTATATAAACAATATTGGCCTGACCTAAATATTTTAGGGTGCCTCTTCCTGTCCACAATCACATCAAATTCTTCCAAAGATCTCTATTCTGAGGGCAAAAGAAGAAATGGCACATATAATTCAAGTCCTTAGAAAAATCAAAAGAGGAAATTGAATGCTTATATTAATTATATTTCTTTTAAGAACAAACCTGGTACACATACATATTATATATATTCATTTGTATACTCTTTTATATGTATAGTACATTTCTTTATTTAAAATTTTAAAATAATTTTTTAATCAGCTTAAAGGAGCAAAAAACATACAATGGAGAAAAAAAGGCTCTTCAATAAATGGTGCTGGGAAAATTGGAAAGCCATGTAAAGAGAATGAAACTAGACTTCTGTCATCGAATACCCAAATTAACTCAAAGTGGATCAAAGACCTAAACATAAGACCTGAAACAATAAATTGCACAGAAAAAAAGTATAGGTACTAAACTCATGGACCTTAGGTTCAAAGAGGATTTTATCAATTAGACCTCAAAGGCCAGGGAAGTAAAAGCAAAAATAAATTAATGGAACCATGTCAAAATAAAAGTGTCTGCATGCGGGAGACCAGCTCCTGCACATCCAGGGGTTCCCTCAAATGGAGACGGCGTCGGGGAGGAAAGAACCTGCAGAGACACAGGAGCACTTTCAAGAATTAATGTCTCACTTTATTTTTACAGCCTGTCCTGTTTATACTGGGCAGGTAACTATTTACATCATTGAGCTGTTTTTCCCAAAGTTGTTTTTCCAAGTTTAAACCTTTACCCATTAGGAAATTGTTTTATACATAGTTTCAATGTTCCTTCCTTCCCAGGGTCTATTTTCCTGAGAAGTTTGTTTTTCTCAGAGTTTTAGTTCCTCACTATGTTTCTATTACAGGGTACAGCCCGATCTGTTCTTCACTAATGACTAACTTATCCTAACTACGTTTCAATTTCTTCCATAATGGCCAGAGCTGTTCCTGCCTTGGCACTTAAAGGATGTTTACTACTTAGCAACTGTTTCAAACACTACTGGCTAAACAGGACCATAAGAATTATAAGGTGCATAACTTATCTATCACTAAGAATCTATCATTAAGAAACTAACAGTAAAACAGAATTATCGTAATATGTCCAAAACTCACTTATTTGGTTAAAGTAAATAATCAATATAAGAAGTGGTGTCAGATCTTTATCCTACTGGGGGCATCCAAAGGGGAATTCAAATTTTCCAAAACATAAAGCAGTATCTGTTTCTCAGCCAGAGCTTCAGGATTTGTCACAATAGCAGTGTGATAGGCCATGTCAGACACTGAGGTGCAGCCGGCTCCCAACATGTGCACAGCAAAAGAAACCATAAACAAAACAAAGAGGCAACCAACCAAATGGGAGAGGAGACTTGCAAACAACACCTCTGATAAGGGGCTAATATAAAGAACTCGTACAACTCAACAACAAAAAAAGCAAACAGTCCAATTAAAAAATGTATGACTTAACGCATATGTGGCATATAAAATTGAAAGCAACAAGCAAACAAAAAAAAATCATAGACTCAGACAACGATTTAGTAGTTAACAGAGGGTAAGAGGAGAGGAGGTGGTAGAAGAGAGTAAAGGGGGTCAAATATATAGTGATGGAGAACTGACTCTGGTTGGTGAGCACACAATGCAATATATACATGCTGTATTAAGAAATGTACACTTGAAACCTATATAAATTTACTAACCAATGTCACACCAATAAATTTAATAAAGGTAAAAATACTAAGAAAATACATACAGCAAACATTTATAAACCATGATTGAAAAGTATACAATCATAATGTGAGATTTTAACATGCTTAACAAAGGTAAAAATTTGAATGACACTATTTTAAAAAAATAGTACATAAAGATGTACATTCATGCTGAAAAAAATAATTTTTAAAAGCATAGGGCTTTTAGACCAGACAGGTGGCTTAGTTGGTTATAGCATGAGCTCTGAGGAACAGGGTTGCCGGTTCAATTCCCACATGGGCCAGTGAGCTGCACCCTAGCTGAGCTGCCAATGGGCGGCCGGATGGCTCAGCTGGTGAGAGCATGTGCTCTTAACAACAAGGTTGCTGGTTCAACTCCCAAATGGGATGGTGGGCTGTGCTCCACCCCCGCAATTTGAAAGCAGCTACTGGACTTGGAGCTGAGCTTGCACCCTCCACAACTAAGATTGAAGGACGACAACTTGACTTGGAGCTGATGGGTCCTGGAAAAAACCACCACATTGTTCCCTAATAAAGTTTAAAAATATATATATAGGGCTTTTGTTTGTTTGTTTTTCCCTGTGGTTTTGTGTGTGTGGTGGTAGTGGTGGTGGTGGTGGTGGTGGTGGTGGTGGTGGTGATGGACAGTAAATACTACCAAATACTAAATTAACTTGATTGTTTGTCGGAAATTCTTTTAAGGGTAAATTAATTTCTGTGAGACCAATGACATTGGACCATGTTATACCAATAAATTACACTTAAGGGCTTGTAAGAGGAGACTATTATGGCTCATTACTCTAAAATTTCCAAGCTATATCCACCTGCAAATTTCTCTCTTTTCTTAAAAAAAAAAAATAACCAAACCCAGATTAGTTTCTTGTTTCAAATAAGCATATGCCTTAATACTGCTATATATAATGTATCAGAAATCTTGAAATTGTGTTCATGTTAATGTTTTGCTTTGTTATGTTGTTTGTTGGGGAAGTGGAAGGGGTTGGAGGAGATAGACCCTTGCAGTATATCCTGCAGAATACCTGATGGAATAAATGAAAAACAATTACAAAATGAAAAAAACAAAACAAATAACCCATTTCATTTAGTTTTACAAGCCTTGGTCCTGTTGACATTAGGAAACTTCAAGGCAATAAGACAACCCTGAAGAGCTGGGACAGAATAAGATTTAAGAATATAATACTCCTACATCAATGGGAAGAGCATAACTTGTTTGAGAGAAAATAATTAAATGCAAAAAAAAAGATAGAAAAGTTCTACTCTAAAACTTTATCAATATACTATATATGGAGATATATATACTATATATATCCAATTGGAAGCTAAAAACAGAGGAGAACATGTGGATGAATATAAAGGTACACAAAAACATGTCTAGGATTGATATGAGAATAGATTCAGAATACTTCAGACAGATGGAGGAGATAGATGATGATACTATCACAATATAAATTACAAGAGTGGACCAGAATTCAATAAACCTTTCTGAATGATGAGCAAGTGCCAGGGGATACAAATACTTGCCCCTGCTTTCAGACACAAGGTTTATCAATGTTAAGTAGAAGGACCATACAACTCAGTTTGCCCAGGAAAGCCTTGATTTATACCTGTTTTCCCTAGCTCGCACTCTTTCACAGTCAAAAGTGTCCCAGTTCATACAATAATTGTGTGGTCACTGTAATGATAAAGGAAAACTGGAAATCTTATCTGTTAAGAGCAAATCATCTCAGAAATGTTTGACCTGTGTTACTCTTACTCAGAGAAACTAAACAATTCTTCAATAGAAAGTCAGGAACAAGAATTATTATGGTGAACGTGAAGCTAGTTAATTAAAAGGAAAAAGTTGCTCATGATGTGATGGGCTGAGTGGATTGGCAACAGTGATCAGCAGTGGCTTTGGGACATCTAGTCTCTTAGCTCTAGGGCCTCTCTCATTTCTCTCTCCTTAAACTCACACACCAAGGAACATATACTAATGGACACACATTAACTAGGGCCTGGTTTACAATCTGATCCAAAAACACAAAAAAATATAGTCATGGGGATGTAAAGTACAGCATAAGGAATCTAGTCAATAATACTGTATTACCTATATATGGTGTCAGATGGGTACTAGACTTATCAGGGTGAGCACTTCATAAGGTATATAAATATCTACACCTGAAACTAACATAATACTGTATATCAACTGTAATTGAAAAATAAAAAGATTAAAAAATAAATACCAGTACTGTTAATTAAAAAAAATCATTACCTGAAAGAAGAGCATAAGCTCCCAGGAAACATAAAGAAAAATTAATAGAAAGCTATCAAACCAAAGCACATATATGACCCGAAGAAGAATTATTACATCAGATAGACTAAGAATTTAAAATAAACATACAAAATACCCTTAAAAGAGATGAGCGCAGATAGCATATAAAATAAAAAATCATTGAGATATTGTAGAAATATTAAAAGACGAAAACAAGAAAGTTCTGTCTTTTTTATCAGGGAGAAAAATCAATTCCAAAATCTTCTCCTTATATTTCCTTGGCTAGGACTGAGTAATGTCCTCTCTTCCAGACCAAAGGAGGTGGCAATGGAACACTGGGTAGTTGTGATTGACTTAAACCAACCACGATTTATACCCTGGAACTGGGCAAACTGCCACCTGAGGAAAAAAACACTAGTTAATTAGCAAGGAGGAAGGATAGATAACTTTTAGTTGGCAACTAAAGATGTTTGGCATCTGTTAATATCACAAAAAAGAGAGAGAGAACCAGGCATTATGGAAGAAGAAAAGAGTGCCTATGAAGTAGTCTTAGCATCTCACAGAAAATACAGAGAAACATATTAAACTATACCATGGAGATAAAATCAGCTATGAGCTTTAGGGAACTGCACAAGACAAATGACTTGTTTTCTCAACCAAAAAGAAAAGAGATGGAAGGAAAACATATTTATTAAAAGAGACCTAACATACTCGTACATATCATTCAATCACTTTATGTAGTAGTTACTTGGATCCTGATTCAAGCAAGCAGGCAAAAATACATTTATGACATATACATATATGAGACAATTGGAAATTTGAAGGATGAGGTTATTTGATGATATTAAGAATTATATTTTTAATTTTTTAGGTGAAATGTATATATTGGTATGTTTTAAAAGTTTATCATTTAGAGATATATGCTGAAAGGTTTACAGGTAAAATTGATAGTAGGTCCCAGATTTACTTCAAAGTAAAGAGGTACAGGTATAGGTGAGGGTAGAGATGAGGTAAGATTGGCCTGAGTTGATAACTGTTGACTTTGGACGATGGGTACAGAAGGAACCATTATAAAATTCTATCTACTTTTTATGTATGCATTACATTCTTACATTTTCCAGAGTAAAATATTTTTTTAAAGTTGGCATAAACTCATTTTTAATTTCATTGATGTCCTAACAGGAGAGAAAACCTAGAGGAATGGCCAGCCCACAAAAGAAAAGGGAAGCCTTATCCAGAGAATGAGTTTAGCATTTGCTGAATAAATCAACCGAGAGTGACAAATACTCCTATATCCATAGATCACGGGTCTTCACTTTAGTTTTTGCCAATGTTGTCAATGTTTCCCAAAACCAAGGAAACAGGGATATGCAAAAGTAACTGGCCCTCAGGACAAATGGCAGAGATTCAACAGATTTCAATGAAAAAAATGTGCATATGTAGACTGAGATAACACCGCTGCTTTCCCCCCACCTCGAGTGAAATGGAAGAACTTAATAAAAATACTCCTAGAGATTGACACTTAGGGGTCTTTCAGTAAAACTCTAAGACTCGACAATAAAGCCCACCAGTCAATAACCAATCCAAAAAATGTTTAATAAATTGCCTTACTTAAATATAAACTTTAGGGAGCCAAGGATAACCAGAAATTTTTTTAAAGGCTGTAAAAATACAGTTTTTTTATAAAAGCAAAACAAAACAAGGGCCAGCTGAATGTGGTGCGTTGGTTAGGAGTTGCCTTGAGACACCAGCTCTGAGCAGCAGGGCTCCAGTTCAGATCCCACATGAGGGCCAGTGATGCTGCACCCTCTATAGCTAAGATGGTGAACAACAGCTCTACCTGGAGCTGGGCTGCTGTGAGTGGCCGGCAACAGCATAGGCTGCAGTGGGGCTGGCTGGCAGCTGACGTGTGCTTTTGTGAGGTGCTGTGATCCGCCGTGAATGGCCATCCAATGGCAAGCGAGCGTCTGCCTCACCTGGGAAGAGTGCAATGATGGCACCAACATGGGCCAGTGAAGTGATGGCCTCCACAGCTAGACTGAAGAACAAAAGGACAGCAATTTGTCTGTTCCCCTTCCCTGATTCCCCAACACTGTTCCCCTCCCCTAATTCCCCAATAAAATCTTTAAAAAAAAACAAAAATCCACACACAGAAAAAGTAACTCTGAAGAGTTTATGCAGCAAGCAAAAGAAAGCAAGCTATAGTAAACAACTATAATACCCCCAGATAAATAAGAAAATATATTGCATCTATGAAAGAAGGGCAGAAGTACTCAAAAGGGGATATCCTGAGGCCAAGAAAGAGCTCTTGAAAATTAAAAGTATGCTATAAATTATTCAATAAACGGTTTTGAAAATAAAATTGTAAAAAAGTCTCCCCAAAATAGAAAAATATCAGAATTAAAAATACAAAATATAAAAAATTAAAATCTAACATCCAATTAATGAGTTTCAGAAAATGAGAAAATAGAAATTAAATTATTAAATAAGTAATGCAACAAAACATATAGAGAAGTGAACAAATCACAAACGTATAGTGCAATGAATTTTCTCAAAGTGAATTCACCCATGTAATCACCACAGAGGTGAAAAAATTGCCATCACCTTAGAAGACAGCCTCATGCCTCCTCCCAATCACCACACACTCTCCCCTCCTCAGAGGTAACCACTTTCCTGACTTCTATTCACCATAAATTAGCTCAGCCTTTTTTCTTTTTATATTATATAAGCAAAACCATACAGTATGATTGTGTGCTTTTGTGTATTTATTCATTCAACATTATATCATCCATTTTCTTGTGTAGCAATGGATTAATTACTTTTAGATTGCTGTAAACTGTTACCTTGCATGATTATACCATGATGTATTTATCCTTTCTATTGTTGATGGACAGTTGGATAGCTTCCAAACTGGGGTAATCACAAATAATGCTGCTATGAGTGTTCTCATATGTGTCTTGTTGCACATGTGCACACATCAAGGTTGGCTATATATCTAGGAGTGAACCTGTTCAACCATATGATTGTGTGTTTTTACTTTTAGCATATGTTGCCAAATCATCTCTAAAGTAATTATACTAATTTGCATTCTGATTAGCAACACATAAGAATGCTAGTGGTTCCAAATGCACACTAATACTTGAGACTATGGTTGGATTTGCATTCTATTATTTAATAGTGAGCTTTGAGCATCGTTCTATATATACTTACTAGCTAGTTGGATTCTCTTTTGTGAGGTATCTAAGCCCTCTGCCAATTTTTCTATTTGGTTGTCATTGATTTACAGTTCTTTGGATACAGCATTCTGGATATGAGTTCTTGGTAGATTAAATGTGTTGTAAAAATATTCTCTACCTTTGTGGCTTGCCTTTTCTATCTTTTTCCAGGTTTTATTGATTAATAATTGGTATATTTAAAAAAGCACATAATTACTGTATACAATTTGGGTGAGTTTGCACCTATGTATATACTCATGTTATTATCACACCATCAAAATATAATAAACATATCTATCATTACCAAAGACTTCCTTGTGTCCCTTTGTGTTGGGAGCCATGCAGTCTGGCTTTAGTGATGCATTACTTGTTTTGCATCTTGTTTTGCTCCTTTTTGCACCTGGAGGATGTTTACTTTACACTGAGGTAGTGGTGAGTACTGCCAGTTCCTTGGGAGACACAGAAGATACATTGCATCTGGGTTAATGGAAGGAAGTGTTCTGGGAGGCTTACCCCCTAAGGTCTCCCTGACCTTTAAAGTATCTAGTAGATAGTTAATGATCTACTTTTGAAGGAGGTAATTCATGTTTATCCCTTCTGTTTTGCACTACCCTGGATGTACATAAGGATGTTGGAAAATAAACTGGGGCTTCAGTATTTACTGGAGTCCTCCCAGTAATTCTCTCTTCTGTCTCTTTTTTAATCCTAACGCCCCCCCCCCCCACAGGACCGTTGGAGATATCGGCTGGCTCTGATAACCTGGTGCCCGAAACAGGGACCTGAGTACGGGGGATAACGTGAAGGAGTCACCACGGAAAATTGTGGGACGCGCGTTGGAAAGTAAGGTGTGCGCTGAGTCAAAGCCTCTACCGGGAGTCGAAAAAAAAATTAAATATGGGACAGGGTAACAGTCGGCCGCTATTTACTCAAGTGTTAAGAAATATGTTAAAAGCTCAAAGAGCTAAGGTTGGTCACCAACAATTAGACCGCTTTTTAGATTTTGTAGAAAAAGTTTGTCCTTGGTTCTTTGAGGAGGGCTCGATTAATCTTGAGACCTGGAAAAAAGTAGGGGAACGGTTGCAAGATTATTATAATGTCCACGGACCTTCTAAAGTTCCAGTAGATACATTCTTACTGTGGACTCTAATTAGAGATAGTATTGATCCTCGGCATGAGAGACTACGTAGCGATTGTGCCGAATTGAAAGTAAATTATAAAGAAAAAAGTGCAGCCGCAGAGCCGGAGAAAACTGAAAGTATAACTCCCTTCGCTATTTCCCCAAGATGTCTCTAACTCTCAGTAAATGTCAAGGTCTTACAGATAGCCTTAAGTGTCAACAGCCTCCGCTTAAGGCTGAGGTAACTAAAGAGAAAAAAAAGAGAGGCACTTTTAAACCCAGATGGCAACGCCCCCACACACACACACACTCCTTATTGCAGCCTCTTAAAGTTATAAGGACAAGCATAAGATCTTAGGTCCTCTCTACAATTGTTAATAATTCTGTTTGTATGTAGTCTCTGGGGTCTGTTCTTGTCTGTGTTTTGTATGTTTTATGGTGTTTTTGCCTCCGGATGGTATTGTCGATTTATAGTGGTTGATTGGCTAAATATAAAGAGATAGACTTTATTAGTTAAGATGATGGAGATTGGCTTGGCTACTTCTCAGGATCACATGGTTTGGATGAGTGAATAAATAGATGGATGAATATATTTGGCTAGGACTGGTTTCTTAGTTTTGCCAAGTTATATAAAATGATAATGAAGGTTGTTGAATATTTTGATGGGTATTTTGAAATACCAAAATATCAATTATTAAATAGGTCTAAATTTGTCTATTTCTGGCTTCTTATCACAGAGACATTAAGGGGTAAATTTGTTGGGAGCCGGCTGCACCTCAGTATCTGACATGCCTATCATACTGCTATTGGGACAAATCCTGAAGCTCTGGCTGAGAAACAGATGCTGCTTTATGTTTTGAAAAATTTTAATTCTCCTTTGGATGCCCCCAGTAGGATAAAGATCTGACACCCCTTCTTATATTGATTGTTTTATTTTCTTTAAATAAGTGAGTTTTGGACATATTACGATAATTCTGTTTTACTGTTAGTTTCTTAATGATAGATTCTTAGTGATAGACAAGTTATGCACCTTATAATTCTTAAAGATCCTGTTTAGCCAGTAGTGTTTGAAATAGTTGCTAAGTAGTAAACATCCTTTAAGTGCCAAGGCAGGAACTCAGCTCTGGCCATTAGTGGAAGAAATTGATACATAGTTAGGATAAGTTAGTCATTAGTGAAGAACAGATCTGGGCTGTACCCTGCAAAAGAAACATCGTGAGGAAGTAAAATTCGGTGAAAAGCAAACTTCTAAAGAAAATGGACCCTGGGAAGGAAGGAACATTGAAACTATGTAGAAAACAATTTCCTAATGGGTAAAGGTTTAAACGTGGAAAAACAACTTTGGGAAAAACAGCTCAATGACGTAAATAGTTACCTGCCCAGTATAAAAAGGACAGGCTGTAAAAATAAAGTGAGACATTAATTCTTGAAAAGCACTTCTCTGTCTTCGCGTTCTTTCCTTGCCGACTCCGTCTCCACCTAAGGGAACCCCTGGACTTGTGGGAGCCGGTCTCCCACATAAATTGAGATCATTAATATATCATATATTACATTGCAAAAGCCTATGCTTTTCAAGGTTATAAAAAATGTTCCTACCAGACAGAGTTTCAAAAAAGAGAAATTAAAACAGCAAGAAAAAAGGTTACTGCTCTTGCAGGCAGACAGCCTAGCATCACCAAATAATGGGGACTCTGGCAACTTCGCTTTAAATTCAGGAACAAAAGATTTCAATTAGATGGGTCATCTTAAATCTTGTAATAAATGTTCCAAACTCTTAGCAGATATTGATGGGAAAAAAATTTAAAAACCACCCAGTATCTTAATTTTAAGTAACTTTCAATATAAGTTTAAGTATAATTAATCTTTAGGTATTTTTAGGTATAAGGTTAAGTATAAAAATAAGGTCAAATATACTAGCTTTTAGGTATTTTTATTTAGTGAATTAAAATTAATATTAGGTAATGTTAAGTATACGGTAGTCAATTTTAAGGTTCATAAACTTTGTTTAACTGTAGGTATTTTTAAGTATAAGTAAGTAACATTAACTTTAGGTGTACTTAAAATTTTTTACAACATCTTTATAATGGAAAATTTTATCTAACAAGGACTAGATTCGGTCCTTGTATGGGGGAAAGAATGTCTATGTTTCTTCCTAGGAACACAGGACAAAGGAGAAAAGGACATACTCACAACAGGACACTCACCTATGTATAAACATTGGAATACTAATTTGTGCCAATCTAAGGCCTTGATAAAATGGAAGGAGTTGTTAACCGGTACTGAAAAGGACTGGATATATTATTAACACAGGGGAGAGGGTATGCTTGTATATTTC
>NW_017731392.1:4412149-4444528 GCF_001890085.2 Hipposideros armiger | reverse complement strand
GGTTAAGCTAGACTCTCTTTGTTATAGACCCAGAATTGCAAGTTCTTTAGACAGTTACTAATTCTTTAGTCAGATCTAAACGTATAGTTACAGAACTCATTCTAGAAATTACTGCTTTAATAGCTATTATAGGATCCTACCTCCAAAGTTCGATGCAGCTCAAGTTGCCTCTAAGTTTGTTGAAATGATGAGAAACTCTTTACCCTTTGTGCCAAATATTACCCATTCTGTTATAGCGTTTCTTGCATTGGGCCTCTGTGTCTGTTTGGTTCTGTGCCTACTCCCCGTCCTCGTTAGATGTTTCATCAATAGGATGTTGGAAATTCAAGCTGATATCCATAAGATTAAGCTTAGGGCGATGCCTTAAGACTAGCCGCTTGTTTATTTGCTCCATTCCCCCCAAACTTAGCAAGGGCTGGTTAGCCAACGACGGGTAAGATCTGTTCTAGCCCATCCAACCTAAGACAGGCCCTGGCCGCCAGAGGACCAGCTGCCCATGACGGGTAAGGATGGAACCTAGAAAGGACACCTAAGACAGGCACAGTCGCTTGCTCTCGCCTTGTGTAGAGGTGAGTTTTAATAAATAAAAAAGGGGGAGATGTTCGGAGCCATGCAGGCTGGCTTTAGTGATGCATGACTTGTTTTGCATCTTGTTTTGCTCCTTTTTGCACCTGGAGGATGTTTACTTTACACTGAGGTAGGTGGTGAGTAGGCCAGTTCCTTGGGAGACACAGAAGATACATTGCTTCTGGGTTAATGGAAGGAAGTGTTCTGGGAGGCTTATCCCCTAAGGTCTCCCTGACCTTTAAAGTATCTAGTAGATAGTTAATGATCTATTTTTGAAGGAAGTAATGCATGTTTATCCCTTCTGTTTTGCACGTACCCTGGATGTATATAAGGATGTTGGAAAATAAACTGGGGCTTCAGTATTTACTGGAGTCCTCCTGGTAACTCACTCTCTCCTGTCTCTTTTTTAATCCTAACGCCCCCTCTAAGGACCGTTGGACATATCGGCTGGCTCCGATACCTTTGTGGTTTGTTTTGTTTTGTGATAAGAACACTAACATGAGATCTATCTATCCTCTTAACCTATTTTTAAGTGCAAAATAGCATATTGTTAACTATAGGCACTATGTTGTACAGCAGACCTCTGAAATTTACTCATCTTGTATAAATGTAACTTTATACCCATTGAACAATAACTCTCAAAATCCCCCTCAGTTCATCCCCTGGTAACCACCATTCTATTATCAACTTCTATATGGTTTACTATTTTTAGATACCTCATATAAGAGGAATCATGCAGTATGTGTTCTTCTTGTGTGATTAACTTATTTCACTTAGCATAATGTCTTCCAGGTCCATCTGTTGTAAGGTACGATTGGCAAGTCAGGCAGACAACGACCAGTTAAATGGGGCTAAATTAATTAGGAGTCTTTATTGCAGAGCCAGCGACTGCGAGGGGGCTAAGGCCTCGCAGCCCTGAGGGGAAGTTGAGCAGGGTTTATAAAGGCAAAAACCGCAAAGGTACATTGAGGCAGAAAATTCCATTAAGTTATACAGAAACTGACAAGTCCAAACAAGGAAGTCCCAAGCATGGGAGACATGCCTAGGTGGAAAATCCCAGAGCAATGTTGAAACTGCAGGCCTATATGCAGGCGGAAAGTCCCTCAGACCCCAGCCCCCTCTATTACTGGGTTGGGGTCTCTGTTAGGACAAGTGTCCAGTCCTAGCAAAGCGTTATTACAGAAGCTAAAACAGCAGGGTTATATGACTATCTAACCTTATTATTTATTAGTAAAGCCTTTAAGTACAGTTCTAGGTAATAGCTGGATATACTGTTACTGTTGCTGGGCAGAGATTAGCTAAAAGGGAAAAGGGAACTAAGCGGCCTTTAGAAGAACTCTTGGGCCTTTGTTGGGCTCCCATTAGTGCAGGGTAAACTGAGGCAAGGTACAATTACAGAAGCTGGAACAGTAAGGCTATAATTTTACATCCTATTATTCGCACGCATATGATTTCTGAGAACAGCTACTGATTCCAGGTAGCTAGGCTAAACTAAGGCGTGGGGAGGAGGGGGCAGAGTCCATTTTGTAATGCATGGCTTGAGCTAAGCAATAAGAGAAACAGGGGACCTTTCTTCACATCCATGTTGTCCAAGAGGTAGGATTTCCTTTAATGGTATCTTTTGATGAACAGAACATTTAAATTTTAATGTAGTCCAATTTATTGATCATTTCCTTTAGTGTTAGTGTCTTTTTACGTTAAGAATTATGTTCTCACACCGAGAGAGATCTTTTCACATATTACCTTCCAGAAGTGTTGTTACTTACTTTTCACATTTAGAAGTAGGATTTTCTTCATTTGTTTGACACAGAAATATTCAATTTGTCCAACATTATTCATTGGAAAGACAGCTCTTTCATTACTATTCTACAGAACTATCTTTTTCATAAATCAAGCGTCCACATGAATGTGATCTATTTCCAGACTCTCACTTCTGGCTAATTGTTCTATTTCTGTATACTTGCATCAATAGAACAGTCTTCATTACTGTAACTTTATATAAGTATTGACGTATGATGAGAAATTCTTCCCACCTTTTCCTTCTTTTTCTTTCAAATTGTTATGCATATTCTTGGCCCCTTGTGAACTTAAATTTACCACCTTACTATTTGGTTTCTGTTTGTCCTACTTTTTTTTTTTTTATAGCTGAGCCATCCTGCCACCTGTTGGCAGCTCAGCGACTGCTCAGCTCAGGCTGGACTCGAACCACTGTTGCTCAGAGCTCAAACCCTTGAGCGAGCTCTTAACCAACTGAGCCACTCGGCCGGCCCTTGTCCTACTTTTTCTGTGCTACTTTTTCTCTTTCTTTTCTTCTTTTGAATGGATTTTGTGTTTTAATATTCCTTTCTGTCTTTTATCAGCTTGGTATTTATTTATTTTTTTGTTTATTTATTTATTTATTATTTCCTCTTCTTTAAGTGTTCTACCTATAGTTTACCTTATTCACCTTTGCCTTATTAATGGCTAATATATACTAGAGCTTTATCCTTCTCCTGGACAATAAAAACACTTTAAGTAAGTTCAATCCCATCTCTCCCGATTTATGTGTTAGTGTTGTTCATGAATTTTAATTCTCTTTATATTTTAAAACCCAAAAGACTTTACTGTTTTATACAGACATAATTGGTTCAGATTTGCTTGCTTTCTTAATGTCCTGCAACTACAAGCTTCCATCTGGGATCCTTTTTCTTCAACCTAAAAGAAATAGCCTCTATGTCCTTTAGTTTGGATTTGCTGGTGATAAAATTCTTTCAGTTTTTGGAGATGTATTTGTTTTACCTTCATTACTGAAAGATATTCTTGTTTAATATGGGATTCTAGGTGGGCAGTTATTTTCTTGAACTGCATTGAAGATATTTCTATATCATTTCTGGGTTTCATTATTTCTATTGAGAAGTCACAGCTATCTATCAATTTTTTTGTTCCATTGAAGGTATTAAGTTTTTAAAAATTCTTTGTAAAGGGATAATTTTGCTTTAAAATTTCTTCATTTGTCTTCAACTTTAGCAGTTTGGTTCTTACATGTTTAGTATAATTTTCTTGTATTTATCATGCTTGTGTATGTGTATATATATATATATATATATATATATATATATATTTCAGTGTTGGAAATTTTTCATGTATTAGCATTTATAGATGGATAAAAAATTACCCCCAAAGTGTACCAGTAACATTAAAAAACATTTATTATCTCACACAGTTTGTGTGAGTAAGGATCTAGGAGCAGCTTACCTATGTGTTTCTGTCATAAATTCTCACATGAGATAGCAGTCAACATGGCTGCTAATACTGCAGTCATTTGAAGGCTTGACAAGGTTTACAGATCTACCTCCAGGGTATCTTCCTCACATGACTGGTGAATAAATACTGCTGATTATTAGCAGGTGAACTCAATGCAGTGTCACACAGACCTATTCATAGGAAGGATAGAATGCCTCCTGGCAGGGCAGCTGGCTTCCACAAAAGCAAGTCACCCAACAAAACACAAGGTGTAAGCCACTTTGTCTTTTATGATATAGTTTCAGAAATCATACTCCCTCGTTTCCACAATATCCTGTTGGTTGCAGAGGCCAACTATATTCAATGTTGGAAGGAACTACAAAAATATATATGTATTCCTTTCTGCATTTTTATATTTCCATCTGGAAATATATCTACTCTCTGAACAACTTCCTGTGTTATTTCTTTTAGTGAAAGTCTGCTGGAAATACATTCTGTCAGCTTTTTTTGTCTGAAAATGTCCTTATTTTGCTTTCATTTTAAATTTTTCTTTACTCTTGAAGGACATTTTTGCTGGTTATAAAAATCTAGATTTTGGAATAGTTTTTTTTCAACAACTTAAAGATGTTGATCTATCGCCTTCTGACTTCCTTTGATTCCACTGAAGTCATTTGTCACTCATATTACTGCTCCTTGGAAATTTGATAGCTTATGTCAGTTTTGGAAAAATATCAGCCAATATGTCCTCAAATATTGTTACTATTCTATTTTCTCCTCCCCATCTGAGATTTACACACAAGTGAGAACACTTCCCCATGTTCCATGGGCTTATCCTTGTTATGTACTTTTCATTCTTTCATTGTGCTTGAATCCTGATACGTTCTACCTAACACGTCTTCTAGTTAACGTATCCTTTGTTTTGATGTGTTTAACCTCTTATTAAACCCATCAACTTATTTCTTAATTTTAGTCAGGATTTTTTCAGTCCTAGATCACCTTTTGATTTATTTAATAGGCTCTAAGGGTAAGCTGAAATTCTCTATATTTTCCTCCATTTTCTTGACTATAATAATCATTTTTATTTTAAATTCTCTGACAACTACAACATGTGAATTACCTATAGAAATATTTCTACCATCTCTTTTTAATCTATTTTTTGGAATTTTTTATAGTATGACTCATAATTTTTATTGGATACCAGGCACTGGGAATTAAAAATGTAAAGGTTTTGAATGACACTTTCCTGAGCCAGTTAAGTTTTCTTCTGGCAGATATGTACGGTACAAGTAGTTCATCTTTATACTGTTGATGCTTGGTTTTAGGCTTTGTCAAAATAATTTACTATTTTGTCTTTACTCCTAACTAAAATTTGGCTTTTTCTGTGATCTCTTCTGTGAGCCTGTGGTATTTAGATAGCTTCTCCACCTTTACCAATCTTTACCTCCATCCTCTGTCTCCCTAGCACCCTACAGCCTCAAAGATGATGTTTTATTCTGGGTTTGTTGGAATTTTATCCTATGCATGTAAAGCTATGCAACTGGCAAAAGTCTTGAGGGAAAATGCAAGTTTTTGGAATCACTTTCCTTTGATTTGCTCTGCTGTGAAATTTGGTCCCTCAAGTTCCAGTTGTTTCTTTTCAACCCAGTGGGACTGATTCTTTCTGTCATGGATATGTTTGTATATGCTAAAAATTGACAAATTCACTGAGGAAGAAAGCCAAGGGTTTACCAAAATTGACCAGAGACATTTACAAAGTACCAGGCAGAATTTCTAGAAAATAAAAATATAGTAATTTAATATTAAAACTCATGGATTGTATTAAACTACATACTTGAAACTAATGAAGAAATGAGTGGTAAAGTGAAGGACAGATCTGAAGATATTTCCTGAATACAGCATTAAGAGTCAAAAAGATAAAAACAATGAAAAGAACTAAGATACAAGGAAGGGTGGGAATTCAAGCACATGTCCAATCCGAGTTCCAGAAAAAAAGAATGGAGAAAATACTAGAGAGGAAATACTTAAAGAAACTACCTCTAAAAATGGCTATAATTGATGAAAAGATACCAATCTTCAGATTCAGGAAGCCCAGCAAATCCAAAATAAGATATATGGAAAGGCATCTATACCTAGAGACAGTATGACAAAACTGAACCACACACACACACACACACACACACACACACACACACACACACACACACCATGCTAACACAAATTAAAAAAAAAAGCTGGAGGGCCGGCCAAGTAGTGCTTTGGTTAAGAGTTGGCTTGGGATGCCAGCTCTGAGCATCAGGGCCTCAGTTGGGATCCCACATAAGGGCCAGTGACACTGCCCTCTACAGCTAAGATGGTGAACAACTATCTCGACCTGGATCTGGGCTGCTGTGAGTTGCTGTCGATGGCATAGGCTGCAGCCCCTGCTACAGTGGGCTGCCATAAGCTACCGTGAGTGGCTGGCAGCCAGTGGGAGTGGCCAGCAGCCGGTATGAGCTGCCAAGAGCCACTGTGAGAAGCCCGGTCCAGTGGCCTGCAACCGATCTGCCTCACCCGGGGAAGAGCGCAATGATAATACTAACATGGGCCAGTGAAACAACGTCCTCCACAACTAGACTGAAGAACAAAAGGACAGCAACTTGTCTGTTCCCCTTCCCCCGATTCCCCAGCGCTGTTCCCCTCCCCAAATAAAATATTTTTTTTAAAAAAGCTGGAGTAGTTACAGAAATATCGGACAAATCAGACTTCAAAACAAGGAAAATTATCAATGATAAGGTGGTACATAAATAAAGATTAAGGGGTCCATTCTCCAAGAAGACATAACATTTAGTACACACTAACAACAGAGTGTCAAAGACGTGAGGAAGAAACAGACAATCCACTATTATACTTGAAGACTTTAACACACCTTTATAAATAACTGACAGATCCAGCAAGCAGAAAATCAGTAAAGGTAGAGTTGAATTGGACAATACCATTCATCAGCTGGATTTAATTGACAGTTATAGAAAACATAATCCAAAAGTAGCAGGATATATATTCTTCTTTTCAAGCTCACAGGAAACATTCATCAAGATAGATCACATTCTGGATCATAAAACACACCTGAATAAATTTAAAAGAATAAAAAACATACAAAGTATGCTCTCAAATCACAACAGAATTGAACTAGAAATCAATAAAAGAAAGATAGCTGGAAAATCCCAATATATTGGAGATTAAACAATACACTTCTAAATAATACATGGGTCAAAGAAAAAATCTGAAGAAAAATCTAAAAATATTTTTAATTACATGAAAGTTAAAATATAACATTAAAATTTGTGGGATTCAGCAAAAATAAAGGAATATTATGAATAACTCAATGCCTACAAATTTGATAACTTAAATGAGTGACCAGTCCTTGAAAGGTACAATCTACCAAACTCATACAAGTAGAAATAGATCATATGAATAGATTCATATGTATTAAAAAAATTGAATCAATAACGAATAAACAGAAAATGAAGATGATTTCACTGGTGAATTCTACAAAACATTAAGAAAGAAATGATACCAATGATACCAATTCCCTACAATCTCTTTCAGAAAATATGAACAGAGGGAACATTTCCCAACTCATCCTATAAGGCCAGAAGTGCCTTAATGTTAAAATTAGATAAAAACATTACAAGATTTGAACACGACAGACCAATATCTCTCATTAACATGTAAGCAAAAATCCTCAAGAAAATATTAGCAAATCAAATCCAACAATATATAACACATAATGTGATATATAGATGTATTACAGAATTATACACTTGAAACCGATGTAACTTTACTAACCATTGCCACCCCAATAAACTTTAATAATAAAAAAAAGTTTCCACTTGAATTCAGAAAAAAAGAATTATACACCATTATCAAGTGGGATTTATGCCAAGTATGCAAGGCTGGTTAAATATTCAAAAATTATGTTATATGTCACACCTCAACAAGGTAAAAAAAAATCATATGATCATATCAATGAATGTAGAAAAAGTATTTAACAAAATACAACAACTATTCATAATTTAAAAAACCTCAGCAAACTAGGAATAGAGGGAAACTTCCTAAACCTGATAAAGAACATCTACAAAATACCTGTACCCTAGCATCATATCTAATGCTGAGAAACTAGATGCTTTCCGCTAACATCAGGAATGAGGCAGGTATGACCCCTCTCACCACTCCTATTCATCATCCTACTGGAAGTTCTAGCTAATGCAATAAGACTAAATAAATAAACAAACAAACAAATAAATAAAAGTATACAGATTGGGAGGGAAGTAACAAAACTTTCTTTGTTTGCAGATAACATGATTTTCTATGTAGCAAATCCCAAGAAATGGACAAAAAAACAAAACAAAACAAAACAAAAAACCTCCTTGAACTAAGTGGCTATAGCAAGGTTTCAGGATAACAATATTAATATACAAAATTAAATTGCTTCCCTATATTCTAGCAATGAACAATTGAAATTTGAAATTAAAAACACAATACTATTTACATTAGCACCCCAAAATGAAGTATTGTTGATGCTTGGTTTTAGGCTTTGTTAAATAGTCAACAACAAAGAACAACAACAAAAAAAACAATCCAATTAAAAAATGCGCAGAGGACTTGAACAGACACTTCTGCCAAGAAGACATACAAACAGTCAATAGATATGTGAAAACATGCTCAACTTCACTAGCTAGTAGGGAAATGTAAATCAAAACCACAATGAGATACCTCCTCACACCTGTTAGAATGGCTATAATCAACAAGACAAATAATAACAAACACTGAAGAGGTTGTGGAGAAAAAGGAACACTCATACATAGTTGGTGGGAATGTAAATTGGTTCGGCCACTATGGAAAACAGTATGGAGGTTCCTCAAAAAATTAAGAATAGAATTGCCATATGACCCAGAAATCCATCTCCTGGATATCTACCCCAAAAAATCTGAAGACATTTATCCATAAAAATATATGTACCCCTATGTTCATTGCAGCATTATTTATGGTGGCCAAGACATGGAAACAACCAAAGTGTCCTTCAATAGATGATTAGATAGAGAAGATGTGGTATATATACACAATGTAATACTACTCAGCCATAAGAAAAGATAAAACACTACCATTTGTGACAACATGGATGAATCTTGACATTATTATGCTAAGCAAAATAAGTCAGACAGAAAAAGTCAAGAACCATATGACCACTCATCTATGGGATGGTCATAAAAATGAAGCAACAAACAAACAAGACAAACAAAAACTCATAGACATAAACAACAATTTAGTGGTTACCAGAGGGCGGGGGGGAGGGGGTGATAGAAGAGGTAAAAGGGGATCAAATATATGGTGATGGAAGGAGATCTGACCCTGGATGGTGAACACACAATGCAATACATAGATGATGTTTTATAGAAATGTACACTTGAAATATAATTTTACTAACCAATGTCATCCCAATAAATTTAATAAAAAGAAAAAAAGGTGCTCTTTTTTTTAACATTTTGAAGACATTGTTGCATTTTTTTCCTCGCATCCAATATTGCTGATGATAATCTGACTTCGATGATTTTCATTGAAAGTTATCTCTTTTTGTAGGTTAACTTTTTGGATTACCTCTTTTTTCTAAGCTTTATTGAGGTGTAATTGACAAATATAAATTGTATTTATTTAAGGTATACGGCATGACATTTTGATGTATGTATACATTGTGAAATGTTTACCATGATGAAGCTAATTAACATATCCATTACCTCTCATAGTAGTTACTTTTCTATTGGTGGGCACAATTATGATCTACTCTCTTTGAATTGTCTCTGCATCCTTGATTTTCTAAAATTTCACTACAATTTGTCCAAGCTACACTAAAATGTTTAATATGTTATATTTCTCCTACTAGAAAGGATATTTCCGATTTAAGAATGTATGTATTTCATTTGTTATTTATTCCCCTCCATCACTATATTCTCTCCTCCTGGAATTCTTCATGGATTCTAATGCTTTTGGATTGATCCTTTATGTCTCTCAATATTTCATTTAAACATTCTGTTATTCTAGCATAGCCTAGTGTTTAAAAGATGGACTCTGGAACCAGATGCTGGATTCAAATCCTGACTCTATTTACTAGATATGTGACCTTGAGTGAGTTATTAATCCTTTCTGTGCCTTGTATTTCTCATCAGTACAATAGGAATAATAATAGCACATTCCTGACTGGCTTGTTATGAGAATTATGAGTTTTAGAGCTCAAAAGCTAGAACAATGCCTTGAACACAGTAAGCACTCTATAAGGTTACATATTCTTCTTATCTTCCTTCTTATTATTCCCTTTCTCTGCTGAACATACCAATTTTCAACACCAGTCTTCAGCTATGTCTTCTCTGCTTCTCAGCCCATATTCTGAGGTTTTATTTTCAATAATTATATTTTTCATTTCTAAAATCTTTTTTTGAAAAATTATTTGTTCTTGTTTTATGTATAAAACACCCTCTTATCTGAGAACATTAATTTTACTTATTAGTTATTAGTTATTTCACTGAGTGTGAGTTTTCCTATTTTTCTTTCTTTCAGAGTTTACAATCTTTAAATGGCTAATGATAATGGAACGTGAACTCATCATGGTAGTTGTGATTTCCTGCTAGTCCTCAGTGCAGCCTTCTTGGTAGGAGAGGTAAGAACAAATTGCTCAGGGTATGGTCTGTGTTATAGAGGGAAGTGGGCCAAAGGTGGGCTACCAATATGGGTACCTGAATTTCTTATCTTCTGACTGCTCCTCACTGCTACCCAGTAACATTAGACATATTCCTCCATCTCAAGACCTGCTCCTGGAGAGTAAACACCTGTATTATAGCACCTGGCTTTTCACTGAGACTATTTTATTACTATATGTTATTGTATCTGTTCCCCATTCTGTAATTAGGGTCCAGCACCATAGTTGGTACACAGTAGTTGCTCAATAAGTGCTTATTGAATGTACAAACAAGCAGAAAAAGAAATTGAATTAAATTTTAAAATCTGCATGGTTTGTTTTGCAACTTTAAGGTAAGTTACTTCACCACACATTTAATACACTCCTCTACTAGGTACTTTACATACATAATCTCATTTCATATCTCAATTCAATGAACTGGGTTGTATTCATAGGATATAAGCTCAACTACTGTTGTAGAGATCCAAAAATACAGCGATCTGTAGTTGATAGGCATTTATTCCTTTCTCATGTAACAACCTGGGTTTAAGCAATGTAGGATTGGTATAGAGACTTAACAGTGTCAGGGAACCAAATTCTTTCCATTCATTGATCAGTCATTTCTAGTTTGCTACCCTTAGTTTATGGCCAAAGGTGATGTACCACTATATCTTGATTCCAGTCAGTAAGGAAGGGAGAAGGAGATGGAAAGGGCACAACTTTTCCTTTTAAGGGCATAACGACTTAGGATTTGCACACGTCTCTTCTGTTCATGTCTCATTGGCTAGAACTAAGTCACATGACCTAACTGCAAGGGAGGCTGAATCTTTATTTTTGGAAGCCTTGTGTCCCATTAAATTTGAGTCTTCTATTACTATGGAAGGCAAGAATGGATATTTGAGGGCTGGCTGAGTGGCTCATTGGATAAGGGTTGGCTTGGGAACGACAGCTCTGAGCAGCAGGGCCCCAGTTCAGATCCCACATGAGGGCCAGTGATGCTGCGTCCTCTACAGCTAAGATGGTGAACAACTGCTCAACCTGGAGCTGGGCTGCCGTGAGTCGCTGGCGATGGTGTAGGCTGCCGTGAGCTACTGTGAATGGCCGGCAGTGGGCATGAGCTTTCATGAGCTGCCATGAGCCGCAGTGAGTGGCTGTCCAATGGCCAGCTAGTGACTGCGTCATCTGGAAACAGCACAATGATGGTGCCAGCTTGGGCCAGTGAAGCAACGTCCTCCACAACTAGACTGAAGAACAAAAGGACAGCAACTTGTCTGTTCCCCCTCCCCGATTCCCCAATGCTGTTCCCCTCCCCCAATTTCCCAATAAAATCTTTAAAAAAAAAAGAATGGATATTTGAGACCAGTCTGGTTATTTTTTAATTGAATCTAAGAATATAAAAAAACCTTCCAATTAAATTGTGACAATGTTTTCTTATCACTTAAAATTTTTATTGTGTACTTATTGAAATAGAACCTTTTGATTTATTTAGACATTGACTCAATGATATATCACTTCTGTACATATATATAAAGGAATATGTAAGTAAAATAAATTAAGGGATTTATGTTTTTCTTCACATTCAAAGTCTGACTTCTCAGTCACTTTAACTCAGAAGCATATATATGTGACTTGTTCTAATGTCATCCTCTGTACCATAAACAATGTGATGCAGCATTTCTTTAAAAAGTGCTTCACTATTATCTCCAGGGTTTTCTTACAAAAGCTGACACCCAGTCTGCACATTTTGATACTAGCTATGACTAAGAGAAACTAGTAACTTAGTAATGATTATGGACAGCTATGGGTCTAACTAGAAATTGGGATTTTATAAGTATAGAAGAAGGGGAAAATGGATATTAAGGGACAACCATCAGTCTGAGCAACATGGTTATCATTTCCATATCATATATAAAAGGTAAATGAAACCCAGAGAATGGACTAATTTGCCCAGTAACACACAATTATTAAGTCATGGGATCAGAATCAAGTCCATGTGTTTCCAGCTTTACAAAACTACTCTCAACCACAAATCTAGAAATGACAAGGCTTTGAGGAAATTGGCATACTCACATATTGCTGCAGTCTATGCCGTCGCAGCGACTCACGGCATCCCAGCTCCAGGTTGAGCTGTTGTTCAGCATCTTAGCTGTAGAGGGCAGTGTCACTGGCCCTCATATGTGGGATCCGAACCGGGGCCCTCTGGCATCCCAAGCCAGCTCTTAGCCAACGCGCCATTCGGCTGGCCCTTGGTTAAATCTTAATCACATTTCTTTAGATGGTTGATATTTCTGCCCAACTCAGTCAGTCTCATCAAAATCCATAAGGGAGTGTTTTAATGCTGTTGATGTGTTAGAGTAGATTACTTGCTAGTTTGTTTGTTTCATTTCTTTCTCGTCTTAAAAGAATAAAGGATTATTGCTTTCTCATGTCCCAGTCCAATGTGGGTTAACAAACAGGGTGAAGGGGTTTTGTTCTTTGCAGTCATTCAAGGACCGAAGTTTCTTACGTCCAGTGATTCCACCTCCCCCGAGGGGCTCAGAGTGCTCTGAATTCTCCACATCTGGCCTTCATATAAAGAAAAGTAAAAAGAATAAAGAGGCCAACACCTACTCTTTCTCTCAACCTGAAAATGACACACATAACTTCTCACATTGGTGACATCTAGTCATGGGACTCCATCTAGAAACAAGAGGAGCTGGAAAATATAGTCTAGCTATGTGCTAGAATAGGAGAAAATGGACATTAGTAGTTCCTATTCATTTCTGTAACAGTTGATAATAAACAGCTTATTGTACTTTTCAGATGCTTATTTCTAACTGTCACCTCCTTTTAGCATGAATAATACAATGACTGCACAACTGTTTTAGCAGGCTCACATTCTGAATTAGTTGACGCTCCTTTGATTGCAAATATCAGAAACAGTGCAAACTAGGTCAAATAAAAAGGATTTATTTAATTACATATGCAAACCTGAGATAATGGAAGAATAGAGCCAATCTTGGAGATAATTGGAATAACAATAGGGTTCTCTCTCTTTGTTGCTGATCTCTGTTTTCTGCTTTGTGTAATTGCTTCCTACTTTAAAACTATGTCCATGTGTTAGGAGACATGCACTCAGATCCAAACATCTCTCTAATCAGCTCTAGTTCTAGAAAGGATAGGAATGGAGTATGGTAAGTCCAGGAGCCATTCCCAATATTTTGTGTGATCCTCTTAACCTTGAGCTTGGTCTTGTGCCCATGTGAATTGAGATGAGAAGAAATGATAATGTGTTATCCTGGTAGTAATTTATCAGTTCATCACCATAAAGACGGTCCCAGTTCATTCTTTGCTGTTACCATGGTTAAGTAAATTATTCTATCAATATTCAAGAAGATTAAAAGTTCTGGCAGAATAATGAAGCTATAGAAGATCTAGAATCTCTAAGGTGTTTGGCACCCTTTCAACAGCAATGAGGCAAAAATAGGACTTTTTATTAGAAGGTGAAAAGACATACTTGAAATATTTAGCACATTACTATACTAAGATGCTTTAGAAAAGGTTTTCACACAAAGTATGTTCCTCACAACAAGGACTGCTAGCAGTTTTCCAATATACTCATTCTCCTCTACCTCTGGAGCAGAGGTTAGCAACTTTTTTCCTTAAAGGATCAGATAATAAATATTTTAGGTTTGCTATATGGTTATATGACTGTGGGTTTCTGTCACAACTACTCAACCCTGCTATTATAGCACAAAAGCAGCCATACATAAAACCAAAAGCACAAGCAACAAAAGAGAAAATAGTCATCATCAAAATTACAAACTTTTGGGACTCAAAGGGTACCAAAAGGAAAGTGAAAAAAAAAAAGCCCTACAGAAAGGAAGAAAATTTTTGCAAATTATATTTCTGATAAGGTACTTATACCTACAATGTATAAAAAAAACTATTACAAATCAATAATAAAAAGACAAATAGCCAAATTTTAAAATGTGGAAAGGATCTGTATAGACATTTCTCCAAAGAAGATATACAAATGGCCAACAAGCTCATGAGAAGATGCTTAATAACTTCAGTTACTAGGGAAATACAAATCAAAGCCTCAATGAGATATTACTTCACAACCACTAGGATGGCTATAACACAAAAGATAGATAATAACAAGTGCTGAGGAGGATGTGGAGAAATCAGAACCTTCATAAACTGCTGGTGGGAATGTACACTGGTGTAGCCACTTTGAAAACTAGTCTAGCAGTTTCTCAAATGTTTAAACATAGGGTTACCATATGGCCCAACAATTTCACTCCAAGGTGAAATGAAAACATATATCCACACAAAAACTTGTAGGTGACTGCTAATAGAAGTATTATTCACAATAGCCAAAAAAATGGGGGAAAAAAACAAGTGTCCATCAACTGGTGAATGTACAATTTGTGGCATATCCATGCAATGGAATATTATTTGGCCATTTTAAAAAGAAATGAAGTGCCAATACATGCTACAACTAAAATGAACCTTGGAAACATTATGCTAAGTGAAAGAAGCCACAAAGGACCACATATTGTCTGATTCCATTTATATGAAAAGTCTAGAATAGGTAATCTAGAAAGTAGATTCGTGATTGCCTAGGACTTGGTTATGGGGGGGAGATCGGGAACTTGGGGACAACAGCTAAGAGGATGGGGTTTCTTTTCATGGCAATAAAAAATGTTCTAAATTGATTGTAGTGCTAGATGTATGATTCTGTGAATATACTAAAAGCCATTGAACTGTATACTTTAAATGAGTAAATTATATGGCATGTGACTTATATGTCAATAAAGCTGTTTTTTAAAAAAATATGTAGCCATAGACAAAATAGACAGGGCTGTATTCCAATAAAATTTTATTTATAAAAATAAGTGGCTGGGGCCGGCCAAGTGGTGCGTTGGTTAAGAGCTGGCTTGGGAGCGCCAGCTCTGAGCAGCAGGGATGCGGTTCGGATCCCACATTGAGGTCTAGTGACACTGCCCTCTACAGCTAAGATGATGAGCAACAGCTCAACCTGGAGCTGGGCTGCTGTGAGTCGCCAGCGATGGCATAGGCTGCAGTGAGGCTGCAGTGGGCTGCCATGAGCTACGTGAGTGGCTGGCAGCCAGCGTGTCGTTTCACTGGTGACCGATTGCCTCACCCGGAAAGAGCAAAATGATCACACCAACATGGGCCAGTGAAACGACATCCTCCACAACTAGACTGAAGAACAACAACAAAAAAACAACAACAACAACACAGCAATTTGTCTACCTGTCTGTTCCCCTTCCTCAATTCCCCAACGCTGTTCCTCTCCCCCCAAATCCCCAATAAAAATCTTTAAAAAAAATAATAATAAGTGGCTGGCCCATAGGCCATAGTTTTCTGACCTCTGTTTTAGAGTAATAGAATCTCAAATATTTTACCTGGGCACTGGTTAACTAGAAAAAAAAAGAAAAGAAAAAAATATATATATGTATATATACCATCTTTCTCAGCCTTTCTTGCAGAAACTTGTATACAACCTTTGGACTTGTCCTTAAATGGAAGAGGTGTGCTATTCTTTGAAACCCTTCATCTTTTCTGTTCATTGAAATGGCTAGAGCTCTAGTAGCCTTCTTGGACCATGAAGTGACTTTGGAAAATGGAAGCCACACATAGTGGGGCAACAAAATAGCAGGAGTCTGGAATTCCTCACCCCATTAATCACCATGCCAAGCCCAAACTTAATTCATACAGATTTCTTGAAAGAAAAAAATAAATTTATGTCATGTTTAAATAACTTTTATTTTCGAGCGGCTACTCTGTGTTCACAGCTGAACCTCATTCCAACTACCAAAGCCCTCAAAGAATTAAAAAACAGCTTTGCCTTCTGGAGGGGCTCAGTGGATTTTATGGCCATCCAACATCCAATTCTATGGACATAGTCATCCAATTCTGTTTTGTTTCAGCAACAGCGGTTCGATGCCCGGCCCAAGCTGAGCTGCCACTGAGCTGCCAACAGGTAGCAGGATGGCTCAGCTAAAAAAACCAAAAAATTCTGTTTTGTTTGGTTTTTTTTTCCCACATTTTATGTTTACATTTGATCTTAGCCAAAAGGCCGAGAAGTGATTACATTTCATTCTTGATGTACTGGCCTTTTGATCTAGTGTCTTACAACTACTTGGGTTCACTATCTGTAAAAAAGATATAGAAAGATAACTTTTCTGATTAACCAATCCTTTGCAACTTTTTTTAAATGTCAAATATCATAAATATAAGCAGCACCATATAGAACAGGGATAAAATAGAGAATGAAGCCTTCATTTTGCTGTTCGAAATAAATTGCTTAAAGCTGTACTCCAAAGAAGGCAGAACAAAAATAACTTTCTATACTTATCCTGAATTTCAAGTGCCTCAAATCCCTTTCCCCTCTTTTTTTCTAGAAGAAAAACATTTGATTGTCATATATTTCTATACAAAAGTGTATGAAAAACGTCAAAGCATTTTTACTCATTTGCTTCATTTTTCCTGTAAGGATTGTTGACCCAAAACTCTATTCTGATAACAGCAACAAAAAACCCAAAGGGTTTTCCAAACAAACAGGATTCCTCTATGTGATTTGTATCAAGGACTGTCATTTGTCAAAATGTGACACCATGTCTTTGTCTTTTATAATGGCAGTCAACTAAGAATGTTTTAGCATGGTCAATTTATTTTTTCTATATTAAAATATTATAGCAGATCTGGAAAATTCAAAGTAGAAGAAAACAAATGAAAGAATTAAATGGCACTCTTTAAATATCATAACTGTTAAATTTGATGCATTTGTTAGTACTTTTTTCTATGCGTAATTTGCGTTTTTAAAAAACTATGTCCTTAGTAGCTAGTCACACATTATTTGAAGGCTGGTTAATGTATACATAAGATTAAAGGATTGGTTCTCAGTCACATTCTAAAGAAATGGAAACTAAAAGAAGCATAATTGATTTGGTAGAAAAGTCCAAGATAACAGTTGTCAGTTCTTAGTTAAGGCCAAAGACTTTATGATAGTGACAGGCCTCGAATTGTCTGAACAGTCCTCAATGTAAAAGTGTCTGACAGGAGTTTAAAATTGTTTCCCAGGGCCAAACGACAGCCAATGCTAGTTCCCCCAGTTAACCATGGCTGCAATGGCAACGAGAAAGAACCCTACATGTGCAGCGTCAAGGGGCAGAAGACCAAGTGAAATTTCAGGTCACTGTGTTAGGGCAAGTGCCTCAGGCACAGTTTAGTCTTGCGTTCAGCTTAAAGAGCACAGTGGCTGTGGCCTGGCCCCACTCCCCGGGCAACGGCATTTTGAGCTGAAAGTGAACAGCTCTTGCAGAAGTGGCTTACCAGGATGTCAAGCACCAGGGATTTGGACTTTTCCAAATGGAAGCACACGGAGGAAGTTGAAAGCACAGGTTCTGCAGCCAAATTGACAGGGTTCGACCAGCTCCACCAAATACTAGCTCTATGATCTTGGACAAATCACTCACTAGCTCTCTCTCAGCCTAAGCTTCTCCATATATATAATAAAACGGAAATGATATTTCTCTCTCCTGGGGTGGTTGTGAAGAAAGGATTAAATGGCATGGCAACGCTGGTGTTAAGCCCAATGCTTGACATGTAAAAACGTATTATAACGAGTTGGTTGTCATAAGGTCCCGAACCTTTCCCAGCCACTGCCAGCGCCCCTACCGGCCCTGCTTCCGGGAGTCCTTTCACTTCAGTCTCCCTCAGCCGATCGCAGAGCCCTCTGCACTCTCGTCACTTCCGGGAAGGATCCGGCCCCGGTTCCTCTAATACCCGGATGCAATTATAATGGCTGCGACCAGTGAGGGGCCGCCATGGAGACCGAACCAAGAGTTGCCCGGGAAGCCCGCAGAGCTTGGGGCTTCAAGGAGGCCTGACCAAAGGACTAAAAGATGAGATTGCTGGGCGGCAAGATGCCCCAAACGGTCGTAGGAACTGCGCTTCCGCGCTTCCTGTTAATTTGCTGCCAAGTTTTTTTCTAGAGGAGTCGCTCCTCTTGGCAGGGTGGGGCCTCGCTTCCTACCTGGACCTTCTTTGTGTGCCCGGTCTTGGCACCCATCACTCCTCTCACCCCTGGAGCTGGTCGGGCAGTAGGGTGGCTGGCCTAGAAAGAAGGGGCTGGCGGGCGGCTAGGACCCACAGAGGCGGCGCGCGCCGGGGATGACGGAGCGGTGGAGGATCCCGGGTCGCCCCACTAAGCGGCTCCAGCCGAGTCTGGTTCCTGGTCATTTCGGCTGAGATGCCCCTCACCAACTCTGGGGCCTCAGAGTTGGCCATAGGGCTCTTTCCAGCCAACCCAACCATAGTCAACAGTAGACTTTGATCCTGGAAAATATCTAGGATTTGTATAGTGCATATGTGATTGGGTTTGGGGGGTTATTTTAATCGCAAACTGATAATGTTTTAAGTTTCAGAATTAATAAAGAAAACTCACATTTTGAGTCATGCGGTGGGATTTCTTTTAAGGTTTACATTTGGATAAGATAATGGTGAGATTTTACCAAAAGCATTCTTTTTAAATAACTGGTATGAGAAAATAGGCTAATATTTAAAATCCTGAGGAAATTGTTGAACTTTCTACTGTGCAGTCGTCACAATAAAACTTGAAGACACCAGAATTGTACGTCATGATAAGTCTTTAATTGCTGGCAGCTTCTGAAAATACAATAATTCTAGATATAGATACATTAATTTGAGTTAGTTTTTCTCACTGCAGGGTGTCTGATAGGTTTTGTCAGAGGGTGAGACAGGAACAAATGTGAGTTGATTCCTTAACATTTTCTAGTAGTTACTTTTTAAGTGTGATAATGAAAAACAACCATTTTTTTATAGAAACAAAAATATGGAAACTAATATTTAAAGCAATTTGACTACATAATATAGTGTGTTATAATTTGGATTTTTACTTAAACTCTCAAAATTAGAAGAGCTGACCTAGAAAGGCTAAAAAAAAAAAATGTAGACATTTACCACCTCTGAGAACATTCCATTGTTTGAACAGAAAATAAAACGATATTAGAAAGCACCTGGAATTTGCTTATACAGTTATATACTATGCAAGGCACTGAGTTGATAATGGATGAGAAAGTGCTTTACAATATATAAAGTAATAAATATATCACTCATGAACACCTATTACTCTTCTAGCCAAATGTCTCCCTCTAATACATTTTAACCTCTAAAACTTGTGATTCTTGTACTAGCATTAATATATACAGGTTGGAATAGTATTTTAAAGAAAGCAAAAATAAATGATCTGTTTACACATTTAAATTTTTTTTTTGATGTGTTATTTGAGATTCCATTTACAAATGCATTTGTACATATAAGAGTACTTAGTAACTTGATGGTCATAGATGGCCTTGATTCTTACTTTTTGTATGTTTTCTTGCAAGTAAGTCTACTGGGTTCTTAGCATAATACCATGTAGACCTGGATAAAACATTGGTAAGGTGGAAATTTTAATTATATTAATCAGTTCAAACATTTAACCAGTCTTCTTAGTTTTCCAATATTTTACTCAAATAACTAGATATGGGCTTCATATAGTTAAAAATATTTGTGGTGTAATTGATGATCACTTTAAATTATTTCCTACCAAATGTAAAGTTTGACCTCAAGTAATTAATTTTTATAGAGCACTTATCATAAGCCAATCTGTATTAAGTCCTATACATACATTAATACTTACAGTAACCTCATGAGTTAGATCTATTCAACTCACTGTTTTACAGATGGAAAAACTGAGGCAAACAGGGATTAAGTTCCTTGCCCATGGTCCCAAAACTCGAGCCACATTCTAGAGCCTTTCCTTCCATGTACCGAGGACTTTGGAAGAAGAAGCATAAGCTTGGGGCTCAGGCCTGGACTCTAGTCCTACCTACCCTGCTTTGTGATTTAGGGCAAGTCATTCAACCTCTCTGAATTTCATTTTCCTCTCCTATGAGAGAGGAACACTTTGAATAATATTTTTATTGAATCTTAACTCATCAAGAATCCTTAAAATGTGGCCTTCGCTATTGTTGCCCAGATTTTCTTCCAACCCCCTGACACTTGTTCCATAAGTTTTGATGCACATTCCTATAGCCACCAGTCTGACCTCATTGTAAGATGTGGCTGATTTCAGAGATGTCAAAATGGAAAATAATATACATCTTGGAATTGATGACATATGGTAGGTGATCTCTGAGCTTTCAAACCTGACTCTATGATATATGTGACTTTATAATATTTTATTGATGGTTTATGTATTTCTTAACGTAAATGATTCAAAATAAAACAAGCTTCTTGGTAGTGGAAAAGTAGGAACCATATCTGTTTTTTTCACTTCTGAATCCCAAAACCCAGAACAATACCTGGCATGTAATAAATGCCCAGTAAATATTTGCTGAATGAATTAGACAAATCATATCATATTACATATACAACATTTTTTTAAAAATTGCATTTGTCTTAAATGTGATATAAAATTAATATCAACAGTGCAAAAATATTTTGCTAATATTTTTTGCATTCAGAAGTGTACTGTTATAAAACAGTAGTTGTTCTTTCCCTACATGTTTTCTGCTCGCTTGTTGATTGTCATCAAGCATAGAGTGTATTTTGTTCCTTGAAGGGGTATAGTAAAAATTGAAATACTGGCATATAAACTTTTTAACAAGGAATCAAACTGGTTTTATTTTTCAAACTGGCCAAAGTATAGGAACACTTTCATATATATTTTAATTTTAACAAAAGTTGGAAAAATGTTATTTGATATCTTTATTAAATTTTTGAGTATTCCGGAGGTGATTAAGTATGCCATCCTTCCAAATATACCAATAGTATTAAATGTGTCTGAGTTATGAATGATGAAAATAAACTATAATTGAAAGATATTTTGAAACTGTGAATGGATAGCAAAGTGTTCAAGTTTTGGGGTGGGCAAATGTAAGATAACGTAACTAAAATTATCCCAGCTATATTTATAGTATTCCTGATGAAGTCTGTACTTGCAGTTAAAACCAGGAAGGGGGTAAAGGAATTCTAGAGTTGTAGACTGTTCTCTGGAGATAATCAGCTGAGTGTTCTGCTGTGGCCAGAAAAGCCAACAACATGTATCATCAGAAAAATATTTGGGAAAATCAACAAAAAGTCTCTGACCCTTAAACAACACAATGGTCTGTACCTGTTTATGAATCAAGCACTGGCCAAGAGAATGAATTACTCTTAGACCTCAAGTCCCATTTCTGTAGTTAAGGGTCAGCTTCCAATGGCTTGTGGGGGAGGAACACACAAGAAATTAAGTTTCTGTTAGGAGGAGGGGGGAATTGGACAGCAAAAATAGACTCCACTACAATGCCTCTAATACCTTCTAACAATCCCACGATCAGAGCAGTGGACACCAAAAGCAGGGGGGATTATGGGGAAAGTAACAAAAAGATGAATAATTCTCAATCTACAAATGAATCTGACATAAAATATACCGCACATTTTATTTATTTTTTGTTTCAGTTTCAGTTGACATTCAATATTATGTTAGTTTCAAGTATACAGAATTGTAGTTAGACATTTATATAATTTATGCAGTGATCCCCCATTAGTCTAGTACCCACCTGGCACTATAATTAGTTGTTGCAACATTATTGACTATATTCTCTGTGCTGTACTTTACATCCCTGTGACCATTTTGTAACTACCAATCTGTGTTTCTTAATCTCTTCAACTTTTTCACCCAGCTCCCCAACCCGCCCTCCCCTCTGGCAACCATCAGTTTGTTCTCTGTATCTATGAGTCTCTCTGTACTGTTTGTTAATTTATTTTGTTTTTTAGATTTCACATATAAGTAAAGTCATATGGTATGTCTTTCTCAGTCTGATTTATTTCACTTAACACAATACACTGTAGTTCCATCCATGTTGTCACAAATGGTAAGATTTCATTCTTTTTTATGACTGAGCAATCAATATTCCATTGTATATTGTACCACATCTTCTTTATCCAATTATCTATTTGTGGGCACTTGGGCTGCTTCCGTATCTTGGCTATTATAAATAATGCTGCAGTGAACATAGGTGTGCATATATCTTTTTGAATTAGTGTTTTAGATCTCTTTGGATAAAAACCCAGAAGTGGAATTGCTGGGTCATAAGGTAATTCTACTTTTACTTTTCTGAGGAAACTCCAAACCATTTTCTATAGTGGCTGCACCAATTTGCAATCCCACCAATAGTGCATGGGGGTTCCCTTTACCCCATATCCTCTCCAACACTTGTTTGTGATTTATTGATGATTGCCATTCTGGCAGGAGTGAGGTGATATCTCCTTGTGGTTTTAATTTGTATTTCTCTGATGATTAGTGACATTGAGCATCTTTTCATATGTCTATTGGGCATCTGTATGTCCTCTTTGGAGAAATGTCTATTCAGGTCCTCTGCCCATTTTTTTATTGGATTGTCTGTGTTTTTGTTATAGAGTTGTATAAGTTCTTTATAAGCTTTGGATATTAACCCCTTATCATCAGATGTATGTTGGCAAATATCTTCTAATCAGTAGTTGTCTTTTCATTTTGTTGACGGTTTTCTTTGCTGTTTTTTGTAAAAACTTTTTAGTATGATGTAGTTTATTTTGTATGATGTAGCTTATGATATTATTTTTTATTTTCTGATTCACTTTGCACATTGAAGCCTGTGCTTTCCAGTTGCCACACCACTGCTTCTTCCATAATTTGCAACATTCAGAAAATATAGTTGGCTTACAAGCTTTGCACTTCGTTCTTTGAAATTATATTTGACACCACTTTTGAGGCTCCTGTTCTGGCACTGTCTCTTATTGCCAGGGGTCTTCATAAGCTCTTTTGTTTATGAACTAATTTTTCATTCTTTATTGGCTTCTTTTGAAGACTTTTGTCCCAGGACCAGAAAATCTCATTCAGTTGAATTCTAGACTGAATAGATTCAATTTACAGCTTTATAAATCCCATTCTCTTCTGCAGTGGTGTGAGTCTCTTGAGAGGCCTTACATTAAGCCCCCTTTCCTGTTTCCTACCACTGATCAGGGTCCCAGCCTTTATCCTGGAATTACACAATATGCTCAAAGAACCCAAATCAGACAAATTTTTCTGTTGTTTCCCATTATCCCAACTATCTTTCTTTGAAGATGTTTTCCTACTTGTCTCATTGTTTTAGGACTAGAGTTGTCATATTCTATTGTAATTTCAGAGATTTATCTAGGTTGTATTTGAAATTGGTATTTCAAAAAAAAACCACTTTTTAAAAAAAATTCTAACCGAATTGTGAAGCAAAATAAAGTGGCCTTTCCTCTCTTTGTTCTTGGAAAGGCTTGCAAATAGAGATCACTGTTACCTAAATCCCTTCTTGACTGCCTTCACGATCCTTATCTCCTGGGTGTTGCTCCAGGCTTCCTCCTGAAGGAGCCTCAGAGAAGCTTTTCTGTTATTCTTCAGGGACTATCTGCTCCATCTGGCCACCCCCAGATAAAACCATTCTGCCTCCATCTCTGCATTCCTGCAGTGGCCAGGGCACAACCTTCCATATTGTCCAAATTTTACCCAAAAGGAGAATTCAGATGTTGATTTTATTGAACTTTGTCCCTAAGTCTCTGATTGCTGGAATGTTACTCTTTCCCTTCCAAGCAGCTAATGTGTTTTTTATGAGGAAGAATGGCCACTTTGATTTAGCTGTGACTAAACCAGACTTAATTGCTGGCAGTGAATCATGATTTCCAATTGATTAGGTCCAGTTACCTTAATGCGGGGGTGTCAAACTGGTGGCCTGCGGGCCGCATGCGGCCCTCGAGGTAATTTTTTGTGGCCCACGATGCTCTGAAATAAAATGAAAATAGAAAAAATTGTTATGAAGAAAATAGCACTTAGGGGAGATCAAGGCAATACCGTACACACAATTCCCTCGTTAACCCTTTAACTACTGAAGACGAGTATACAAAAAATTACCTCGAGGGCCGCATGCGGCCCGCAGGCCGTCAGTTTGACACCCCTGCCTTAATGGATCTATTTTCCCACAAAGACATCAAACCAACTGATTTCATTTTTAGTGCTGGTAAATGTACTTCTTTCGCCGTCTCCACCATTTTATATTCAACAAACGTTTAAAGGAAGTGTTAGCTAGGCTTAATGAAGAATTGAAGTAGGGAACTTGCTGACTGGTATCTTCAGAGGAATTGAATAAGAGGATGTTAGTACTTTTTATTCAGTTTAAAGAAATCCAGGTTTCCAAGTATTAAAGACCTCACCTCACTTCCAGGGACATGGTAAACCTTGATACAAAATAAAATTTGGGGGCCGGCCAAGTGGTGCATTGGTTAGGAGTTGGCTTGGGACGCCAGCTCTAAGCAGCAGGGCCCTGGTTCAGATCCCACATTAGGGCCAGTGACACTGCGCCCTCTACAGCTAAGATGGTGAACAACAGCTCAACCTGGAGCTGGGCTGCCATGAGTCACCAACGACCGCGTAGGCTGCAGCCCCTGCTGCAGTGGGGCTCCGTGAGCTACCGTGAGTGGCTGGCAGCTGGCGAGAACGGCCATGAGCTGTCATGAGCGGCCGTCCAGTGGCTGTGAACCGATCTGCCTCACCGGGGAAGAGTGCAATGATACCAGCATGGCCCAGTGAAGCGACGTCCTCCACAACTAGACTGAAGAACAAAAGGACAGCAACTTGTCTGTTCCCTTCCCCCCAATTCCCCAATAAAATCTTTAATTAAAAAAAGAAGATAAAATTTGGGCCTTTCATGGCTCAAATAGGCAGGCCCCATGGCAAGGAACCAAAAGAGGACTTTGAGGCCACTTGCTTGTAGGTTCAGAAAAATTTGTCAGGCAGGTAACCTCCTCATCTCTGTTCTCCCATCCTATGCGGATTACTCATGGCTGCATGAATTCACAGCTGTACTCAGCATCAGTACTTTCCCCATAATTGGTTTCTGAAAACGTGGGCCCCTTTTTAAAAAAATCAAATTTATTATGGTATAATTTACATACAATAAAATGCACACATTCAATAAATTTAGACATAATACACACAATCAAGATATAGAACATTTTCTTTACCATAAAAGGTTTCCTTGTGCTTCTTCCACTCGGTCCTCCCCACAGCCAAGTCCCTGGCCCAAATAACCACTGAGAGGGTAACACCCATGAGACAAGGCTCTATCATTGTGGAAGAAACTTATCTTTCCTAGAGTTTCAAACATAAAATTATACAGTGTGTTCTCTTTTGGGTCTTTCATTCAGCATCATGTTTTTGAGGTTCATCCAGGTTCCACGTTGTTCGTGTATCAGTAGTTTGTTTCTTTTTATTGCTTGGTACTATTCCATTATATGGTTACACCACAGTTTGTCTATCTATTCACCTATTGATGAACATTTGGGTTTTTCCAGTTTTGGCTGGCTTTTGGACATACATTTTCATTTGGGTAAACACAAGTGAAATGACTGGGTCCTATGGTAAGTGGATGCTTAACTTTATAAGAAACCATCAACCTGTCTTCCCAGAATGGTTATACTATTTTACATTTCCACCAGCAATGTATTGGGTTGTCGGAAAAGTCATGACGCATTTTTGCAATGAAAAACATAGAAAAAATACATCATGACTTTTCTGACAACTCAATATTAGAGTTCCTATTGCTCCACATTCTCACCAACATTTTGTAGTCATTCTAGTAGGTGTGTAGTAGTCTCTCATTGTGGTTTTAATTTATATTTCTTTGATGACTGCTGATGCTGAGAATATTTTTATGTGCTTATTGGCCACACTTGTATCTTCTTTTGTGAAATGAACAAATATTTATAAGCAACTGATATTTGCTAGGCAATGTGATGCTTCATCCTCCGGCCCACTTGGACTTCTAGAATGGCCACCAGAGTTATACTATCCCTGCCCAGCCACACATCCTGCTTGCACCAAATCCCTTCCCTTTCTCTAGTGGGAGATCAGTAACATATTTTGTTAAGGGCCAGATAATACATATTTTGGGCTTTGTAGGCCATAGAAGCTTGTCACAACTCTTCAACTCTGTCATTGCAAAAACAGCCATAGATAATATGGAAATGAATCAGTGTGGTTGTGTTCCAATGAAACTTTATGGACCCTGAAATTGCCACAAAATATTCTTTAGATTTGTTTTCAACCATCTAAAAAGGTAGGAAGTATTCTTAGCTTGCAGGTCTAAGGTTGCCAAACTCTGCTCTAGATGGTTCAGAAGATTTCACCAGGCCCTGAGGGTACAATGGAATTACAGAGTGATGAATTTAAATCCCAGCTCCACCTCTTACTGGTCATGTGACGTTGGGCATATTTCTCCCCTTGCCTTTTAAAGGAGACTTTCTGGAAGTCTCAAACAATGCTTCCACTTATAGTTCATTGGCCAAAACTTAGTCACATGACTATACATACCTGAAAGGGAGGCTGAGAAAGTCATTTAGCTAGGTGGCCATGTGCCCAGCTGAAAATTTGGGTTCTGTTACTGAGGCTGAATGAGAGCACGGGTGTAGGGGTAGGTAACACAGCCTGTGCCATACACTTCTTATCCACAGCTCTGTCCAGATATTCTCTGAGCCCTAGAATAGGCTCCTGAATTAAACTAGACACTAAGCTCAGCCCCAGCTGCCAGCTTGGGAAGTGCCTTATGAAGCAAAGATGTTTGTTAAGTCACGATGAGAGAAACCAGATTTTAAAGTTCAAGGAGTCTCAGTACATCAGTAGAAATTTTTGTTAGTAATGACAAAAGTATCATCTCCAAAATCTTTAGAATATTGCCATTTCAGATCTTTTTTTGCGATGCTCTTCCATACCCTGGGTGAGATTCTGAGGTTAATTCTGTTTTTGGAGATGATAATACTTTGGTGAACAAAAAGGTCAGCATGGGCTTTTTCTACCCTGCTAGTCAGTAAAAATTCAAAATAAATAGGTGTTAATTATTTTCAATATTTTGGTTTGAATCCCGCTTCCCCCCCTCCAAGTTCTTGTCTCCATAGCATCTAGACTTTTAGAAAACTGATAATGGTGACATTTTGAATGGATGGAGCCTTGTTTCACCATCTCCAAAGGATTTCATGATAAACCTAATTTTATTCTGAGTAGTCTGCTAAAATCTTTGACTTATTGTCTATAGTCAGAGTATTTATCCAGAGACATGGGAAACTCTTCAAAAGTCATGGGGACAGTCATACAGGAATGGCTTCCACCGAGCACACTGCTCTTCAAATGCCCAGAGAAGAGGGCATCCCAAAAGTTTAGGCATATTGGGGTGGGAACAAGGGCCTTAGATTACAGTATTTGGATTTAGAGGGGTAAACCTTTCTATGAAAATAACATTGTTTCATACTGTTATGGAACAAATAGAACATGTTTTTTTTACACACTGTATATACTATTATTTTATCATCTTCCTGTTGACAAAAACTATTTTGCTTTTGTGGACATAGTGGGAACGCATACATGTCTGTTTGTTAGACTCCCATCCTGCAAAGCTGTTTTATATAAAAATGTGTTATCTCCAAAATGGAAAAACTTCACCATTTTCTTGAGGACTTTCTTTGCTGGTCTTGTTGTTTGTTAGCCAGAGACCTCTGGGTTTTTATTTTTTATTTTTATCTTATTTTATTTTTATTGTGAAATAAACATTTTTTTTAAAAAAAGGAGGCGTTATTTATTGATTATTTTTTTTAAGATTTTTTTTTTATTGGGGACTTGGGGGAAGGGGAACAGACAAGTTGCTATCCTTTCGTTCTTCAGTCTAGTTCTGGAGGACGTTGCTTCACTGGCCCAAGTTGGCACCATCATTGCACTCTTCCTGGGCAAGGCAGATTAGTCGCCGGCTTCTGGATGGCCGCTCACCCTGGCTGCTGGCCACTCACGCTGGCTGCTGGCCACACACGGTAGCCCATGGCAACCCACTGCAGCAGGGGCTGCAGCCTGCGCCGACGCCGGAGACTCAGGGCAGTCCAGCTCCAGGTTAAGCTGTTGTTCAACATCTTAGCTGTAGAGGGCAGTGTCACAGGCCCTCATATGTGGGATCCGAACCGGGGCCCTCTGGCATTCCAAGCCAGTTCTTAACCATCACACCACTCGGCTGGCCCAGAAATAAACATTTTTTAAAATTAGTTTCAGCTGTACAACACAGTGCAATAGCTATACTTTTTACCCCTCAAAGTGACAACTCCCCTCCCCCAATCCAACACCCCAACTCTGGGTTTTAAAGTAAATGTTTTGGGTCACCTGGAGTGTCTATAAGCCATATAATGAAGTGATTTATTGTGAAGTTGATGTATTACAGTTTTTGAATCAATAAATGCCTTTCTCAAAATGCTGGTCCTGTGTTTGTTTGCTGCTAAGTAATACGGAATCTCTGAGCATTGAGAATAGAATCCTATTTTAAAGAAACCTGCACAACTAAGGTTTTCATCTAGAACCTCTTTGAGGCATGATAAAGAAGTCAGTGTCCTGATCTGAGAAGCTTTTTATTCTAACAACATAAACAAAATGTATCTTTCCCTATTGTAAAAGTAATCCATACATACTGTAGAAAAAGAACACAGAGAAAGTTATAAAGGAAAAAACAAGAATCATCTACAGCCCACTACCCAGAAAATGTTAAATCCTTTGACAAACATCCTTTGCATTGTAAAATTAAATTGTCTTTGAACAGTTCAGCATACCCAGCGGGCTACCATAAAGTGAGTTGTGATTAGGGAGGGCTTTGAGCCTCTATAATACAAAGACTGCCTTCACTTAGCACTTCCGGGGGAGGAATATCTATAAAACATGTCTTACTAAACGCACTAATTGCTAATACTGCAACACTTACCCAAACAATCCTTTCAGTATATATTTCTCAATGCTTCTTGGAAATCATGGTTCCTAGGATCACACAATATTTTGGGATGCCTTGATAATAGGACCAGTAGAAGCTCTAGTCCCTTAACAACATGAATAGTGTTTCCCTCAGGACGGTGAAAGAAGGAAGAAAGGGGTGAAAATGGAGAGTATGGTTCCATCATCTCAGATTACCACAAGCCACCTCCCTGGTATCTGAAACCCATGAGGCATCTTTGCCAAAAGCAAAGACAAATTATTTGCTGAGTCACTTTATTGCCCTCAGTGTGTCAGGATGGAGAGTAGTGGTGGTGTCGGTCTATGGAGACTTCTGGGGCAGCCATCGTTGTATTCCCTCTAATAGCAAGCACAGTGCCTGAAGCCTAATAGTTCAGTTGTAGTTAACAAAAGTATTAGCAATTGGTTTAAGAATAATCAAGGTCAAAGGGCACATGTGGACACCAGCTCACTTCTGATGCCTCTTAAGTATGTCAGGGACCAGCCCTTAGCCATGGTTGTCACCCTTCCTGGACAAGCCCCTAGCGCACTAACCTAAGATCTAGGAATGGAGGTAGGTACAGGAATAACCTGCAGACCAATATAGGGACACGACTGCAGTCTGCAGGCACATGCTGTCAAGCCCTGCACTTTCATATTGTGGTGGCTTTCCATGGCAAAAAAAAGTCACCTACTGTCTCAGGAACCTTCTGGAGAAGATATGCCTGTACAGTAAAAGTGCTTTCTTTCTGCATTGTACGTGGCATAGTTTTTCAAAGTTGAGCCTCAAGACCATGTGCATCAGGATCACCTGGAGTACCTTTTAAAAATGCAGGTTCTTGATTCCCATTCCAGATTTACTGAATCAGTGTAGTGTTTTCAAGCTTTTTTTACTGTGACCTAGAGTTAGAAATAAGTTTAATAAAACAACACTTAATACCTACTAGGGCAATGCACTCATATATTCTGTCCTTTTTTATTCAATTTGCTGATTGTGACTCACTAAGTTGATTTCATGATCTACTAATTCTGAATTAGAAGACTGGATTAGATGACTTTTAATGTTTCAACATGAAGATTCTACAGCTAGGCGATGTTGGGAGCTGGCTGGGATCAGCCAGGGACACTGAGGCTTTAGGTTGGCAAGCTTGGGTCTCCAGGTAGATACATGCCTGGGGTGAGCAGCCTTGGAGCAGTTTGGTGGGGACCTGTGGGACAGTGCTTCTGCCTTAAACTGCTTCCAGACAATGCAAGTGCAAAGAGTAAAGACCCCAGCTTGCTGACAAGAAAAGCTTATGGACTAAGGGACTCAGTTGCTTATGGACTATGGACTTGCAGTTTCAACATACATCACCACTCTGGGACTTTCCACCATGGACCTGCTTCATATGCTTGGGACTTTCTACTGTGGACTTGTAGACAGTTTCTATTTGCCTCAGTTTAACCTTGCCTAGCTATATCATTGGTTTATATTGTGTATAACATAGCTTGTTGCTGAGGAGAAATTGTTTCTATTCATCCCATGCGTTTTAGCTTTAGGGAATCGCTCCCTAAAATGAGGAAATCGCTTCCCCTTAAAAATCTTGTATACCCAATAAAAGAGGTCTCTGTTTTGCCACCAGCAGACTGAGTCCCTCCTGTCCCCACACTTTGTCTTTCTTCTCTTTTATTTCTCGTCTCCCTCCCAATCCTCTCAGGGACCCGTTTGGTGAGCTCCTGGCTAATGAGCCAGAGGCATTCGGTTGAGCGAGTTGGTCTTGTTCAAGGAAGAATTGAACAATGCAAAATAAAGAATTTTATTCTTTCTTCTCTCCCTTCATATTGCAGCCAATATAAAGATTGTCAAAATTCATAGATGCACCACAAGTGACATATCTGGGCTTTACTCTCATCTCTGCCACTAACTAGCTGTGACTTTGAACAACCAAAATCTTTGGGCTTCAGTTTTTATCATCTAAAACATGAAGTTAATACTTTCCCTTTATATTTCATAAAATTTTTCAAATGATATTAAAACTATGAGGAAGCTCTGTGAACTGAATGCATACATTAACATAAGATTATGTCCTTTTACACGAACTGTACTTGAAAACATTTGAACTTCAAGGCACCTCTCTTACAATACCTCTTGCCTTCTGGTCATATCTTCCACTCTCCTTGATCCCTAGTAGATGACCTTTAGAAAAAAAAGTACTGTGGAAATCATGTGAATGTTTATGCAAACGTTTGATTATTACTTTTACATCGTATCTTAGTTGCTTTCATGCAAGACAAAATGTCCTGAAAAAACACTCATGGGAGATCTTTGGTATCTGAGCAATATTAAGTCTTAGGCCTTATAACCAAATTCCCCTTGCTCTAATAATAAAAAAATGCAAAGGCACTCCAGATAGGAGCCAGTCTTCTGATACACTGCCCAAACACAGTGATCGTAGGCACCTATCAGATGCCAGGTAGTGAGCTCTATTTGGATCCCAAAAAGCAGCAGCTCTTGCCTACTAGCCTCATCCCTGAAAATTGCCTACCACAACTCATACACAGATCTACCTCCGTCCACTGTCTCAGAGGTGATGACCAGCCACTTAATGTTCTCTGAAGAGACTCAAGTCATCAACAGCAAAAAGGCTGGGTGGTGCCCTGTCCTTCAGGCTTCAACGGGTTCATCTCTAGTCCTTCCTTGTCCTCATATTCAATAAGAAAATCTCTAATCCTCACTTGGATTTTCATTCCCATGTAGCCTGCAAACAGAAAGTTCCAAAGTTACTAAATATACCGATTCTAATAAGATTCATCTGCTTAAAATGTGGCATCATCTTATCTTTTCTCAGTCTCCAATCAAAAAAATCTTCAGGCTGGCCAAGTGGCGCGATGGTTAAGAACTAGCTTGGGATGCCAGAGGGCCCCAGTTAGGATCCCACATATGAGGGCCAGTGACACCACCCTCTACAGCTAAGATGCTGAACAACAGCTCAACCTGGAGCTGGGCTGCCCTGAGTCGCTGGCGACGGCGTAGGCTGCAGCCCCTGTGGCAGTG
>NW_017731392.1:4409828-4410954 GCF_001890085.2 Hipposideros armiger | reverse complement strand
CTTCCTTTCAATATTTCCTTTATCTTTGGGTAAAGAAAGAAGTCATTGGGGGCCAGATCAGGTGAGTAGGGAGGGTGTTCCAATAGTTATTTGTTTAGTGGCTAAAAACTCCCTCACAGACAGTGCCGTGTGAGCTGTTGCATTGTCGTCATGCAAGAACCATGAATTGTTGGTGAAAAGTTCAGGTCATTTTCATCTAACTTTTTCACACAGCCTTTTCAGCACTTCCAAATAGTAAACTTTGTTAACTGTCTGGTTGGTACAAATTCATAATGAATAATCCCTTTAATATCAAAAAGGTTAGCAACATCGTTTTGACTCTTGGACTTTTTTTGTTGTGGAGAATTGGCTGACTTCCATTGTGCGCTTTGACACTCTGTTTCAGGGTCATATTGGTACACCCATGTTTCATCACCTGTTATAACACAACTCACAACATCGTCTTGCTTCTCCAAAAGGTTTTGGCAAACTTCGGCTCTTCTTTGCTTTTGTTTATCCGTGAGCTCCTTTGGGACCATTTTTGCACACACCTTTCTCATGCCAAGTATTTCGGTTAAGATTTTCCTCTGTTGCTCTATCGATGTTTACTTGGTCTGCTATGCTTCTCACAGTCAACTGACGATTTTGACGCACAATTTGACAAATTTTGCAATGTTTTTGTCAGTTCTGTTCGATACTGGCTGCCCTGACCTCTCTTCATCAGTGATATGTTCTCTCCCCTCAGAAAAACATTTAATCCATTTGTATACTGTTGTTTTCTTCATGCCATTATCCCCATAAAATTGGACTACATGTCCCTGATTTCACTTCCACTCTTGCCAAGTTTAACAAGAAATTTAATGTTTGTTCATTGCTTTGATTCAAGCTGACTTTCTTGGGACGGCACACAAAAACATGTAACAATAATGAATGCCACTCAGCAAGACACCACCACACATCGACGGGAACAAACCTGTGAGACACTGATATACCAAGGTTATGAAAATTTACCAAGCTGTTTGTACAGTGCTGCCAATGTAAGCGCATGGTGGCAAGTTCACAAACTAAATTGTCAGACTTTTTATACATTTTTAGCACCCCCGTTGTGTGTGTGTGTGTGTGTGTGTGTGTGTGTGTGTGTGTGTGT
>NW_017731392.1:4367041-4409413 GCF_001890085.2 Hipposideros armiger | reverse complement strand
TTATACATTTTTAGCACCCCCGTTGTGTGTGTGTGTGTGTGTGTGTGTGTGTGTGTGTGTGTGTGTGTGTTTGTATTTAAGAGCAATGTCAGAGACTTTACTGTCTGTTTTCTTTTAGGAGTTTTATGGTTTTGGGCCTTACATTTAAGTCTTTAATCCATTTTGAGTTTATTCTTTTATATGGTGAAGGCTTCTAGATTTCTTATACATAGAAAGGTTACCCCTCCTTTGGAGTTATGAAATAATTCTTCCATGATTCCTTTTATCAAACTTTAAAATTTTGAGTTGGGTTTAAGTTTTATTTTTCCAAGTGGTTTCCTAGTTGACTCAACTCAATTTTTTAATAATGTGTATTTTCCTGCACTGACTTGAGATGCCATATTTATAACATATTAAATTTCATATATGTTTAAGTTTATTTTTCGGAATTTCTGTTTTGTTCTCTATGACTCTGTTTCTGTTTAGGTTTTATTTTGGAATTCTGTTTTATTAAATTATCTGTCACCTCATTTGTCAATACCATAGTGTTTTATTGTTTTATGTCAGAGTTAAGCATTTCCTAGATATTCTTGCCTGTTTTTAAAAATTAGCTTGTGAGATTGTAAATTTATTAATTAAAATAAATTAAGAAATGACACCTTTATGATGTTGACTCTTCCAAGAATATGGTATGCCTTGTTCAAGTATGCTTGTGTCACAAGGATTTTAAAGTTTTCTTCATACTGATCTTGCACATTTCTTATGTTTATTGCTAGGCATTTTGTCTTCTTTTGGTGGCCATTATAGTTGAATATATCTTTTATTAAATCTGATAAGTGTGTATATATGAAAACTATTTAATTACATATCCAGCCAATTTACTGGATTCACTTGTTTTCTATGTTTTTCAATTTATCATCTTGGAGTTTCCAGGTTTACAATCATATCACAAATGGTAATTTTACCTCTTTCTGTCCAATTTTTAAAATCTATTTTTTTTTTGTCTAGCTGCAGTGCATGCATGTATTCATTTGTTTTCTCTTTATAATTCATTAATTTCTGCTTTTGTTTTTTTTTCCTTCCATTTTTGTTTGGTTTACTTGTTCTTTCTCAGACTTTTTCATTTTCAGTTGGGTGTTAATTTTCTTTTGAGCACTGTTTTAGCTTTATTGCCGAGTTCCTGATGTGTAGAATTTTCATTATAGTGATTTTCTACATACTCTGAAATTTTGGTTTGGATTTCTTTTTTTTTTTTTTTTAGCTGAGCCATCCCGCCACCTGTTGGCACCTCACGGCTGCTCAGCTCGGGCTGACTCGAACCACTGTTGCTCAGAGCTCAAACTCTTGAGCGAGCTCTTAACCAACTGAGCCACTCAGCCGGCCCCTGGATTTCTTATTTGATGCAAAGATTGCTTGGGATTTTTATGAGTCCTATTATATATATATATTTAAAGATTTTATTGGGGAATTGGGAGAGGGGAAGTGTTGGGGAATCGGGGAAGGGGTGCAGACAAGTTGCTGTCCTTTTGTTCTTCAGTCTAGCTGTGGAGGACATCGCCTCACTGGCCCATGTTGCTATTATCATTGCACTCTTCCCGGGTGAGGCAGATTGGGTGCTGTCCTCTGGACAGCCACTCACAGCGGCTCTTGGCAGCTCACACTGGCTGCTGGCCACACATGGTAGCTTATGGCAGTCCACTGCAGCAGGGGCTTCAGCCTATGCCGTCGCCGTCGCTTCACAGCATCCCAGCTCCAGGTTGAGCTGTTGTTCACCATCTTAGCTGTAGAGGGCAATGTCACTGACCCTCATGTGGGATCCAAACCAGAGCCCTGCTGCACAGAGCTGGTGTTCCAAGCCAGCTCCTAACCAAGTCGCCACTCGGCCGGCCCCTATTATATATATTTTTTTTTCATTGCATTTTCATGAGAATATGTTTTTGACATTAATTCTCCTTTTTGGGTTTGATTGCTGTTTTCTTTATGGATTATTAAATAAATTTTGTGGAAGTTCACATTAGAGTTTAATATTATCAAAGAAAAATTAGATATACTTAATTATTAGTACACTACTTATTTTTGTACAAGGGAAACCAGTAATGGATTCATTTCATCTAATGAAGGCAAAAATGGGAATAGTTTTGCAACTTGGAAACCAAGGATTTAGTTTTCCTTGAATGAGCTGCAGATTAGCTAGCAGCTAGTAAAGACCAGTCAGGGCGTTCTGTTCTTAGGCACCTAGATGGGAAGGTGCTTATATCCTGTATCATTTTTAATATTGTTGCAAGGTTATTTGATCCACAGATATTCATAACTGTTTATCATGCATTGTAACATTATAGAGTGCCCTCCCTCCCCCCTTTTGGTCTGGTTTAATGCATGTGGGTCTGAATTAGGCCTTATCTGTTATTAAGATGTTGCTTGTTGTTTGAGGACTCTCTCTTTACTCATCCTTATATCTTCAACACTTTTAAATCATTTTGGGTTTGTTGTAGGTCTTTTATATAGCATAGATTTGAGCTTTGCTTTGTGATCCAGTCTGAATTCTTTAATAGCTGAATTTAGCCCATTTACATTTTTTGACTTGATATGTTTGGTCTTAGTTGTGCCAATATTATTTTGTTATACTTTCTGTAAATATACTGTATTTAATACTTTCTGTATTAAAAATATTTTACTAAATAGACTGCTTGCTTTGTTTTCCATGTATATTTCTTTTGAAGATTAGGAAGTTTTATTTTTATTTCAAGTTTCCTTTGTAATACCCTGATTATAAATAACCTCAATTCTCTATTTAGCCAGACTTTTAGTATCTGTAATTCCATTCTGTAAGCAATGATTGATAAGCTGGACTTAATCAAAATGTAAAACTTCTCTGTAAAAGACAATGTCAAGAAAATGAGAAGACAAGCCACAGACTGGAAGAAAATATTTGCAAAAAACACATTTAATAAAGGATTGTTATCCAAAATAATACAAAAAAACTCTTTTAAAAATCAATAAGAAAACAAACAAGTTGACTTAAAAAAATGAGCTAAAGACCTTAACAGACAACTCACCAGAGAAAATACACAGATGGCAAGTAAGCATATGAAAAGTTGCTCCAAATAATTTGTCATCAGAGAAATGCAAATTAAAACACGATACCACCACACACCTATTAGAATCGCCAAAATTTGGAACACTGACACCACCAAATGCTGGTGAGAATGTGGAGCAACAGGAATTCTCATTCATTGCTGGTAGGAATGCAAGATGGTACAGCCACTTTTTAAGATAGTTTGGTAGTTTCTTACAAAATTAAACATACTCTCTTACCCTATGATCCAGTATTTACCCAAAGGAGCTGAAGCTTATGTCCACAGTAAAATCTGCACACAGATGTTTATAGCAGCTTTATTCATAATTGCTGAAACTGGGAAGCAACCAAGATGTCCTTCAATAGGTGAATGGATAAACTGTGGTCCACCCAGACAATGGAGTATTTTTCAGTGCTAAAAAGAGCCATCAAGCCATGAAAATACATGAAGGAACCTTAAATACATATTACTAAGCTAAAAAAGCTGACCGGAAAAGCCTATATACTGTGTGATCCCAACCGTGTGACATTCTGGAAAAGGCAAAACTATGGAGACAATGAAACGATCGATGTTTGCCAAGGGTGGTGGTGGGGTGTACAGGGATGGTACGCGGAGCGATGAATTGGTGGAAAGGATTTTTAGCAATGAATACACTCACTATGAAACCATAATGCTGAATACATGCCATTATGCATTTGTCTAAACCCGTAGAATGTACACCACCAGGAGTAAATCCTAATACAAACCCTGGACTTTGGGTGATGATGATGTGTCAGTGTAGGTGCATCAATTGTAACAAATGCACCACTCCGGTGGGGGATGTTAGTCATGGAGAAGGCCGTGCACATGTTGGGGCAGGAAGTACATGGGAAATCTCTACCTTCCTCTCAATTTTGCTGTGAACCTAAAACTGCTCTAAAAAAATAAAAGTAAAAAAAAAAATCTTTTAAAACAGTGGCAGTGGGGTAGGGTAGCAGCAGAATCCTTCCCATAGGAAGCCAGAGCCTGGTTTTGATGCTTTCTTTCAAATGACTGTACTTGTTACTTTTTTATTTTATCTAAGGGATTTAAAAACTGATATTGAGTGATTCTCCAGATGAAGATAATATTAAACTGAGTTCCAGACTACACCTTTCCAATTGCTTCATGTGTGCTAGTTATAACAAACTAAATATAAGCTGCCCGAGGCTAGGAAGATCAGTCCTTTACCATGTACATGAGAAGGACTGTTGTGGATGACTAAAAACTTGTCACGTGGAGTTCACAATCACCTCAGTGTAAAGTTACCTGTCCTGGTTTGGAATGTTTGTTGCTTTTTCTAAATTAAGGCTTAAAGAACACTGAATACTAACCCACTCTCTTGAGGGCTGTTAAACCCACCACTGTGCCAAAGAAGCTGACAATACACAGGACTAATTTAAAAAATGCTTTTTAGGGGTGTGAATTCCTAACTCACATATACAACTCTGTTAGAATTTTACTCTCCAAAACAAATTCTATCTGCTAAGTTTTGAGTTAAGTAGCAAATGATATTTATACTTAGGTGAACAGACCATTATCACTCACGGTTGACCCTGTTTCTTCTCACACTCTTGACCATTTTCTGTGTCCCTACTTTCCCTTGAGATCAGGCTTCAAAATTTCTGAAGCTTGCATTGTTTAATAAATTAGAGACTGCAATTGCTAATGTACTAACAACTGATTTTTAAGCACTGATTTTAAGTTCAAAAGGCCCAAAGCTGTGTCCAATATACTTTTGTGGGCTTTGATGCTCAGTATGGAAAGTGTAATGAATGGACTCCATGTTTCTCACCACTGCAGTTATATTCTACATCTGGCTGGCTCTTACTAAGTATGATTCCAAGTCTTACTTATATGATGACAATTCAGTGAAGCTGTGAGTATACGTCAAATTTATGTTTAAAACAAAACACCAAAACCATTTTACTGAAAACTAATTTTATTTTAAAATTAAGTGCATAGCACTCATCTAATTCCATTGGTGTAGACTTTAGCACCATACTTGCCATTTGCAATTAATGTTATAACAGATACATTTTGGTTTGCTGTCTGTACTTGAGTAGTGTTTATTTAGTGGACTTTGGTAAAGCCCTTTATACATATCATTAATCTCTTCACAGTACACATTTAATGATGGTCCGGTAATCTCAAAAAAATAAACAAACAACAAAAAAACCCTACTTTAAAGACTAATCAATAAATTAAATAAAATGAAACCCACATAACTCCCCCCACCCACATCCCCCAAAGCTAGCAGTTGTGAGTTGTATTTATACTGAAACCTAATGTTTTAAAAATAGTTCTGGTCTCCAACCACCCCATCCCACCCCACCCTGGGTATGCAGCAATAGTAACCAATTAATTATTTTATTCTACCCCCCCAAAAATCCAGTGTTCTTTAGCTTTTTTAAATATAAACTGGGAAAGTGTTATTATAAGCTTTTAAAAAAAGGCATATTCTTCTATAATAAGAATGACATTTAAACCAATCAATAAAAGCATTTGACAAGACATTAAATTACCATAGGCACCAGTTGTTGTTTCAAGTTGGGATTTCTATCCCAATATCTTACATTCATAGTATTAATGAGGTAGTTAAAATACTGAAGATTGGACTCCAGGTTGCTGGGTTCTGAACGTGAATGTGAAAGATATATTCTCTTTTGAACCCACTTTCCCCCAAATAATTCAAGTTCTCTTGAGGTAAGAACTACAAAATCCAATTAGCAGCCTTCTATAAAGAGGAAAAGTGATGATAACTTTCAGAAAACAATTTTCATGCTTGAAAACCGCCACGAGTGAGTGTTCTTACCTGAGTGGTTTTTTATTTTTATCTACCAGACTAATAAATCCACATCATGCCCTATGTACTCTAATTATAAAAGTTACCTTTCTTTTAAGGAAAAGACATTCTCTAAGAATTCACGCTGGCAGAAGCCACCCACCCACATTTATCCACTGGAGCCGTCTGGATCGGTTTATTATTGTATTGAGTCCCTTCCCTTCCTAACAGAAGCCATTTGGCTTGATTACTGAGACTCCTGCTGCATACCCACAACATCTTTATAATAAGTTTGTAGTCAATGCATATTATGGCAGTCACATACCTGCCATGCAGTTTCCCTTCTATTCAAGTGCTATCTTTAAAAAACACAAACAAAAAGACATACCTTACTAACTTTTAAGTCAGAAAACTTCCCTTCACCAAATCTCTCTTCTCCCACAGTTAAGAGCACAATGTATACAGTTTCAGTTATTACAATGACTTTTTTTTGTTTTACTTTTTAAATTTACTCTCTCCAAACTCTTTACCCCCAAGTTGCCCTAGTTGTAACGTCTTATTATTGTTTTCACTCATTACCAGTATAGTGAAATGTCCCAGTGCAGTACTGGGGCCAATCTAATGAAAACGGTGACTGAAATTTAGTAATCAGTACCTTTGCCTGCTATACTGACTAGCTGGATTCAAAGGCTGCTTATAAAATCTGTCTTCCACGTAACAAAGTGCTGCTCTAGCACAACCTGAGAACTACCCTGGCCACATTCCACTTAAAAATAAATCTACAGGACTTTATTCCAGTACTGACATTTTACAGTTATGCCTTCCCTTGAAAAAACTTTTTTAGAGTAATATCAAATCTGAGTATAAATCATTGATTGCACTGAGAAATGCAAAACCTATATATGTGTTATGAATGACAGAAACCACCATTTCATTCATTCTAAGTTACGATTATGTTCTCATTTGAAAACACATCCTAGCAGGAGTATTTTAACCTATGTTATAAAGGTAGTTCATACTATAACATTCCCAAAACATGTTGCATTACAGTTAAGTGTTTCCAAGTAGTACAAATTCCCTGAGTTAAATGTTTTAATTCTAAAGATTTGAGGTTGATCACTTAGGGAAAAAACAACAACGAAAATTTATGACCATGATTTTAAGATAAGAGATCTACTCCACCCTTAATTTTAGTACATAAATCCAGACACCTATACTATCTGTGATAGGAAGTTATATAGAATCACCTAAAAAATTGTTTTTACTGCACAGATCTGGTATAGCATAGCAATTCATGAGTTTAAACTTATTCAAAAAATTCATTTGTAGATCAAAAATATAACTCAAAACTGCAGAATAAAAAAAAGGACCTCTTCAAAAATTAATACTGTAACTTTCCTTCATAAAAAGACTGTTGGCAAGTCCACAGACAAACATTAATCTCTGACATATAAGCCAACATCAGGCCCAGAGCTCACCACAGGTCAAATCTCAAAACAGTGAATTGGCGTCTGTCCAAATTTTCTGTTGCATTGAATATTTTTGAAATATTTGGACCATCAGCCGGGGCTTGAAACGTTTGTCATACAGGGATTAACAGAATTTAATATACATACTGTTAAAGTGTTTGCTTAGTTCTCCCAGGTATCCGTGGTGCATTCAAGGGGATATTCCATCTTCCTGGTGCAGGTATCTGAAGAATTCTGAAGCAATGTGAATCCCGTTAGAGAAGTTTATGAAAAGTTTGCCCCAGAGCTTCAAGTCACAAAATAGTCAGGATCACGTGTTACCTTCGCATAAAATCACCTTTCGAAACATGGAGTAATGCAAGGGTAATGTTCATTGATCTGGTAACTCCGATTATAAGAAACATTCAGACAGGGCTTAACTTCTACTGGTATTGCCAGTGACATCCCAACCCCAGTCTGCACGTGCCCAAGGCCCTGAACACTAGTTTGGAAGCCAGCAGGACATGTCTGTAGTGTGTAAGATGAGGTGTGTGTAGTAGATACAATCTGCTGACAGCTTGGTTGTTCTGATACTGGATGGTGATACTGCAGTGAGGTCTGATGCGTCTGATGGAGATACTGAGGTTGCTGAAAGTGAACCGGCCGAGAAGGCTGGGAGGCTGTCTGGAACACACTTAGCTGTGCTGGCTGAGGTCCTGCCTGTCCTCTTTGTTTGTTTGCTTCTTTTACATCATTATCATGAGCACTGCAACATGAAGAGAAAGGAAACTGATAACGTTACTTGAGTAGAATTTATAAGAAAGTCATGCACTATCCCCAACTCAACAGCTGATTCCATGGAGTCACTGCCCCATAATTTCAACAACATTGAGATCTCACTCTTATCCTTCTAAAACTCCTTCCCTTGGTACAAACCTAGGAAACTGGCTGCTGGTAGCTTTAAGGGCTATGTCCAGCTTGGGAAATATGTCCACAATAAGCACTTAAATGCGGCTGCTACGTTGGATACATCCTGGGGCCCAACAATTCAAAGATGTGGAAATGGAGAATAAGGCAAGATTTGCCTGACCTGATCTTGGAGTCATGGGCTCACATAAGAGCAGCTCCTTTCCTTATGATGTACTCAGAATCACACTATCAATGACAACCTCTACCTGGATAACAGCCCAAAGGGCTCCCTTTCGACCAAGTACTGCTCTTACAGCAGCTTGATCGTGGCAGCCAGCAGCTGTCAGAGCAAATACCCTAAAACCTCTGTGCTTTTGAGAAGTTGCTTTTGGGGCCCCTTAGACATGAAGAAAAATATTAACGAGAAATTACAAACACAAGAACAAAGAGGCTTACATCAATAGCCGTTCAATGCACTGTACTAAGAAATCCCAGGAGTAAGCAGTAAGACGATGCAGTCTTGTAGGCCACGTTGGAGAAAGACGAAGTATAATCCTTGAAGAAGCCACACATGCAGCAGCTACTAAAGAAGGTGCATAATTTAGAAAGGCATAATCTGTGGAGACATCAAAAATGAACTTAAGCAACAGAATATACAAGTCACAAGCTTACAAGTCACTTGCTGACATCCACAATGACTCACCTTGCAAAGATACTTCCAGGAAGTAATCTGCATACTTGGCCATGTAGAGTTTAGTTTTTTCCAAGCAAATCATTGGCCAGCCATCATGAAGATCTGTTTCGTGTACTGCTTCAGAGAGATAATACTCGATGAAATGGGCAGCTGTTGGAAGGCAGAGGTTCCACTGAAAGGTTTCTAATAATAATAGTTCCATATGTAGCAAATTTTGTTTTGTTAATACTAGATTCATATTAGTCATACAACCCAGGCTGTTGAGCTGCTCTAGCTTAGGCACACTATCTTCTTTTTCTTCAAATTTACCTTTTAAGAAAAAGGAAAAAAATAAGAGAAAATGTTATAGTTCTAGTCACTTAAATGGGATTTGCAGTCTTACTGCACAGATTAAGACCCAAAGATATTCTTTCCCATACCTTGGGCAGATGCGATTGTACCTGAACTCTGTGGGTCTCATATTTGCATGTTTTCTCTCCCAGTGCCTCCGCCCCCCACCCTTTATCCTCCCCTAAAAAAAATGAAACGTGAACATTTTGATCTATGTCCTATTGTGTAACAAAAAAAGTCACATATGCCAGTGAAAAAAGTAACTCTAAAATCTCATCAGCTGAATATTTTCAGGAAATTTCATTGTGGGGGTAGGTGGTGGTTGATGGAAGACAATTATTTTATTTTCGAATAGAAGGAAGTTTAAAGAATTTAATGTCATAGAGTTACCCGAAATAAAAAATAACTAAGTTTTAAGTGTTTCATCCTGGCATATTTTCAACACAATCTCAATTCCAGAGAGAGCTAGATTGGGGGAAAAACTGGGTGAATATGTAACACACAAGCATTCTCATTCCACAGAAAAACCTATTATCCCTTTTCTTGTGAATTTAAAACAAAAACCTAGCTAAGTCTGTTCCAAACAAATGGGGGTTGGGGAATACTTTATATGCACTTTTATATCCCCTCACTCAAAGCAGAATAGGAGTAAAGGCAATCTGATGACAGAACTTCATTATTTTAGGCATTCACTTTTTTTCAGGAAATACTCATCCACATGTACAAGATGAGGAATAAGGTTTCCTCTCCACTCTCAGAATAATTTTTCTATAGAATACATACCATTTTACACTCCAGTTTCCAAGCAAATATATATATACACATATATATACATATCTATGTGTATGTGTATGCGTACACATTTCTTTCATTTTAGGTATTTCTAGAACTCATGGCTCAAGAAAATTCATTCAAACTATCAAGTACTATTATGATTTTCTAGATGTGGCAATAGTTAAAGAGTTGTCAAGTCTCTTTGGGTCTTTGTTCCATGGTGGTCCACAGAAGGAGGGAAACTATAAGTAAAGTCTTCTACCATCCTAGTATTATATTCTAGTATAATTATATTAAGGTTTAAAACAGTCATATTATATTGAAATTATGGATTTCTCACAATAGCTTTCATACTTATACTTGTTCAAAATGATAGTTAGAATGTTACATATTACTATATAAAATTGCTTGTTTTACCCCTTTGATAACTATTTCAATATATTTGTTTTCCTTGGAAATCTTATAATTTTATTTTATCCAGTTAGAAACATTTCTTGAAGAGCCAGAATGACTGCCAAAGCAGTAGAAACCAGAGGAGTTTCCCTGTGAAGTTTCTCTTCCAGAAGAGATGGGTTTACAGTACACACTGAAGCTGCTATAACAAACGGTAGTGGCCAGGGTCCCTCAGCCCAGAAGCTATGTGTATGGGAGCCGGTGGGGTTGGTTCAAGTCAGCCTGCCTTACAGCTGGGGAAAACACACTGCTGACTGCCTTGGTCTTTGCTTAGGAAGGGGAAATTGGGGTAGAAGGTTTTGTCTCTTATGCCAGGAGATTCTAAGATAATAACTTCAAGAAGAAAGCCCAAAGAAGCATACAATTTCTCTCCTGCACCTGAAATTTTGAACAACTTCAGATCTAAACCACTCTTAACTAAATATTGCTGCAGGTAGGAGTTGATCCAAAAAACTTACGTAATTCAGACTTTTCATAAATCCAGATAGCCCTTCCCAATTTAAATCACATAAAGGTGAACTTCACAGGTTTTGCCAATAGCATATACTTAGTACAGCTCACAGCACTAAAGTGCTTTATGACATGGTCATCTAGCATCATCACTACATGAAGATACAGGAAAGGAGCCTACTGTTCTCAGTGTAACAGAGTGGAATCCTTCAGAAGGAGAATGACCTAGGAATTTAGTTCAGTCCCTCTGGATGAGTCATTAAAGCTTTCAAAGTGCCCTGCCATTTGTGTAGCAACAACACTGGCAGTACACTTCAAAGGAATATTGTAAAAATTAATGAGTTTATTTATATCACGCTTGAAGTTCCTCTGAAGAAATTAATACACCACAATTCACTGTTTAATTCACGGATCAAGAATGTTTCATACTATCTCCTTGAAACTTTCAACATGAGAATAAAATTGTGCATGACCAATTTCACAGCTTAAGAAACCAAGTCTGCCAATTCATCTAAGGTCAAATAAGTTGAGCCAAACTAAAACTGGAAGCCAAAAGGGACACTTACGCTTGAAGTCCCAAATCTGTACTGTTAGACCAAAGCAGTGCACTGGGTTATTTAGGGACAACTACCAGAATAGACAGACTTCTATATTATTAAGCATCTATGGGGTTTCTACATTTATAAAGTACTTGGTTACTACAAGTGTGAAAGCCTTTGCTTGATTCACAGTGTTAAAAATAAACTGCATAAGTAACCATACTTGGGATTTTAATTCAGGTTTAAGTTTCCTGGAGCCTTTTCATTATATATAGGGATATAAATACTCAAATATATGGATATTCTAGGATTTCAAAATGTGTGACAGCATCAATGAGTACCTGCATTCATAGCCATAGTTTTTGTTGTGCTGAATGCTATGTGTGGGGGTATTTTAAATCTACTTATCCACAATACCACAAACAGATCACAAAGCTCAGTTTCTTCAATTGAAAGGAAATACCACAAGCCATGTGATTATATTGATAAAGGCACCAAACAGGAAATAAGGGCACAGGAAATTCACATCTGCTTCCCAGAAAATTAAGAATTAGAGGCCACAGAAACAAAACATTAGGTTGTCTTTCCTTTATAGGAAATGTTCAAATCAGCCCTGGAAACCAGCATGTTTTCAAAGCCAGTAGTGAATGGCAGGTAAGCAGTAGTAAAGCAAGGATCAGATGTCACTATAAACTCTGCCAACTCACATTTTGTTCTTTTATTATGAAGTAGGAAAAAAGTCATCGTAATATACCAACAATTCTCACAAATTTGTAAGACTGTCAGTCTAATAGGACAATGGATAAGGAAGAGGAAGAGGCAATTCATAAAAAATAAAAAAATAAAATAAAAAAAGTTCATTCTCATTAAAAACTGAGATGTAAATCAAATCAACTGTGAGATACAATTTTTCACCTATCAGACAGTAAAGTAAAAAGCTTTGTCAATCCAGTATTGGTAAGCAAGAAGAAACAAGAACTTGTCACAAATTTTTACTACTAAAATTCTATAATCTCACTTTTGGCTTCATCTTGACTCCAAGATCATTTCTTCGTGACCCAAGACTTTAAGCAAATTATCAAAAGCCTCATCTCCAAGGCTGCTTCTATGCTCTTCACAAGTTCAGGGCTGATCACAGAAGCCAAGGGAAGCCAGGGTATACATGTTAAAGCGCTAGAATTTGAGAATTTCCCAGGATAAATCAGTCTTTTCCAGAATGAGCCAGAATCTTAGGGCTAGAGACCTAAAGATTATAGAACAGCTTATGGAAGAATTATTCATTGTGATGCTAACTTTTATGTTTCAATTTCCTACCTGCGTTTAAACATATTATTCCACTTGATCCTCACAACAATTCTGTAAGATAGGTGTCTTTATTTTTATTTTATAGAGAAGTAAACTGAGACTCAAGAGTTGTGGAAATCCATATTGCTGACAAGAGATTCAAACCTAGGCAATCCATCACCATAATCCCTGCTCTACAATACTACATACCTCCCTCTAATCAGATAATCTGTAGGCCCTTTCCTTCTACCTTTAATAGTGTAGACGTTTAGGGAGCTCAGGCATTAGTGCCTGTGCTCCATCTTTGACCCAGATACCAACAACCTCCCAACCTATTTAATAACTGGAATCCAACTTTCACCCAGTCCTGTCAGCTGTAAATTGTTTCTCACTCTTATACAACTGGCTGCCCATTCCAAAGCAGGAGCAGCTGGGAAGGGGGACACACAGAATGCACTCCACAAATTTAACACAGACATCAGAGACTGAAAACAGGCTACCAGTTTATAAGCATCCTAAGCACTTCTGTTGTAATGAAGTTACAGACTGGAGTGAGGAGAGACTTCACCGGGCTACTAAGAGCCAGCTTCCTTGAACTCTTTGACCACTGCCTACTTGGGAGGGGCTGAGACCCTGGGGAATACCTATTTCACATTTTCTCACTCTCCAGGGGAGAAGAAACAATGTAAAAGAAATTCTTCTCTCTCAGGGAAAAAGGGGCCAATAGTAGAACAAAGGGAGGAGGTGTTTGACTCTTCCAATAATAGTTGATAAATAATTCATATTTGAACCACAGCAAATATAAATCCTAAAGCCTAGCACCTCAACAACAAGCAAAAAGTAAATACATATTACCAGTTTTGATTTAATACAGACTAAATAAAATATTCAATAAATTGACCACAACCTTAAATTAACAGTAACAGATAATTTAAAAACAAGAACAATTGAAAACTTCATTCCAAACAACCTAAAATGGTACACCAAGTATCCTTTCCCCCAAACTGTAGAAACTGCAGGAACTTAGACTCAAGCCCAAGCATTGCATGGTGGCCAGGATCCTTTCTACATTATTCAGCTAGAGTCACTAGTGAACTCTGGTAGTAACATGTTGTTTATGAACATCTAGTTTAGGAACCCCTAATTCATTTTCTAAGTTACCAGTTAGTAAAGTTACTGGTAAGTAAATAGTCACAAATATAAGTCAGTCTATGGACTGACTTTGCATTATTTAGAACTTCACCGTTGACCAAGAGGAGTCTCCCATGTGGCCCACACAGCACTTTAAGAATCGCAGGCTTAGAGCAGGAGGAGGTTGGCAGTGGTAAAAGATAGTAGTGATGGCCACAGCAGGCAAAAAATTATTTTTCATTAATGATCCTAAGTTTTTAAAATAACCTAACTTGCATATCTGATTTCCAGTGTCTCTCTTCTACAAACTTATCCCATAATAAACATTCTGTAGGATAACAAGAAACTATTCCATTTGTGGACTCTCACACATCTGATGTATCAAGTATGAGTTTTTCCAATCCTATGCAAACTAATAAACCAGAAAGGGCTTCATAGCCAGTGACGAAACATACAGAATTGTACACATGACTGCTTATGATGATGAAAGGTTAATTAAAGGTTAAATGAAAAGGTTAATTATAAATATACAAGCATTACTTCTCTGGCTTTCGGGGGGGGGGGGGGGGTGAGGGGTAGCAGGTGATATGTCTAGACCTTAGAGGTCAATAGATTAAAGCGGAAATGCAGATTTTTCAGGAAATAGTATTTTGGTAAGAGTTTTGCTCTAGGTACGTGAGGAAAGGGTTGGAAGATGAGACTGCAAAGGAGGCTGGGTCTAGATGAAAGGTTCTAACTGCTACTTAAGGAGTTTCTACCCCAACTCACAGGCAATGGGAAGTCACCACTAGGGCTGTATTTATTTGTATTCAGCCTGGTCCACAAAGGATGTAAAATAATTTATAAAAAAGACCTTTAAAGGAGACAAGATAAGTAGTTGAGGTCATCAGATCAAAGGAAGAATAAGGGCAGGACAAGAAAATTTGAGAAAATATTATATCAGAAACGATACCACACCGGCCTGCATTAGGTTTTAGGTTTATTTGCAGTTAAAGCATAAAGGTATTTTAGAAAGATCTCTGGTGGCAGGGTGCAGGGGAAATGTTCTTTAGGGAGCAGCCACATTGGATCCCAAACCTTCAAGTAGGGGTTAGAGGTGAAGGCAGCAGATATTTCTATATACTACTTTGAAGTGGGGCTTAAATTTCTATTGTAATGACATAATATAAAAACTACATAATGGATTCAACTTCAATATCAAATACAATCTTTTCACATTACTAACAGAGGAAAAACTCAATTTCAATTCCTTGACTCACCCTCTTTCTCTTCAGTTGGGGTACTAATGAACAATGAAATGAGTTAAAGATGGTAAGAGAAAGAGGCCCCCCAGTACATTCTGCACTGGGAAATGGTACGGTTCTACCATACCCTACCCTGCAGCCTACTACATGGTTGTGCCTAGAGCATAACCAAAGGTTGTCTTGTGTGCAGCAGCTGCATGTGAACCTTCAGTTCCTTACGCCAACTCAATATGGAGTCAGTAGAAGGTATTCTAACAATACAATAGTATGGAACCTTTTAGACAGTTTCTCAACCTCAGCTCCATTGACATTTTGGGCCAGATAATTCTTTGTTGTGGGGGGCTGTCCTGTGCACTGCAGGTGTTTAGCAGCATCCCATGCTTCTACTCACTAGATTTTAGCAGCATCCTCCCAGGTTGTGACGACCAAAACAGTCTCCACACACTGCCAAGTATCCCCTGTGGGGCACAACTGCTCCTGGACAAGAACTACTGCTTTAAGGAAATGGTTCTCATTTGGAAAGGTACATCAAACTCGCCTTTGGAACTTTTAAAGTTAAAAAATACCCACGCTCCATGACGTATATTCTGAGTTAGTAGATCTGGAGTGGCCTAGACATTTGAAATCACAATATTCAGGATGTAAGGCTTAGGCACATGTGTTTTTAAAAGACCCTAGAGACATATTTTAATGTCTGGTTAAGAATTATTGTGCCAAGGAGCACTTTCAACATAAATTTTCTGATACTAGTAAACTGGTATGAATGGAATTTGGTAATAGTCTACTGAGTTCTACATAAATTTACTTTATTATAAGCAGAACGTTCCAATTATGTAGGCCAGATTTATACTTACTTGCTAGAAGCAGACAGGAAAGTGCAACTAAATGAAGCTGCTGGATGGAGATGTCATACCGATCCATGAACAGGTCCAGCAAATAGACAGCAAGATGTCGGGCGGAAGGGCAGAGTGTGAAGCGATTGCTCACAATGGCAATCAAGTCAGCAAAATACCTTCTGAGACTTAGTTGAGGGGACTGGCCTTTGTACGAGGGCAACTTCAGCTCCTAAATTGAGAGCAATGACATTTTGTTAACAGCCTGTAGGAGAAGTATTCCCACAATGCAAAGATGACTTTTTTTCTCAATATATAAGTGTTATAAGTGCCTTAAGCAAAACTTTTCTTGAGTGAAACACAAAAATGAAAAAGTAGGGACAAAGAATAATGAATGGCATTTAAAATTTAAACCAAACTTTTCTCCTTATTCTTAACCACCTCTACCATGACCAATTATAGGTGTTTCCTGCATAATGGAATGAATGTATTCAAGCAAAATTTTTAATAAAGGAATCCTGTTTTCTCTACAGTTGTTTCCAGAAAAACATCCTTACCCCAAAACCAACCATACCACACAACACCTCCAAGAAGCTCAAAGCTTTTGGTTATAAGATAACAGATAAGTGGACATACTCCCAGTATGCAACATACTAAATTATACTTGCAGGGATGTGGAAGGTAGAGACTAGTTAGTATTCACCCACTAGTATCTTCTAATGTCTCCCTTTCAGCAGTTTTATGATTTCTCCTTTGCTATCTTCCTCGCATACACCTAAAAATTTTCCCATCATCACTGTTCAATCTCAGAATTATATAAACTTATCTTTTAAAAATTAGAAAGTTTCATACTACTAAAGTATTTCAGAGGAGAAAATAAAAAAATTCTAAGTCCATTTTATGAGACCAGAATACCAACACTAAATGTAACAGGTATCACAATAGAAGGAAGTAACATGGATATGACCCCAAAAACACAGGCAAAAGATAAAAAAAGAAAAGATAAATTACAACTCATCAAAATTAAAAACTTTTGTGCATCAAAAAATACTATCAACAGGGCCGGCCGAGTGGCTCAGTTGGTTAAGAGCTTGCTCAAGAGTTTGAGCTCTGAGCAACAGTGGTTCGAGTCCAGCCCGAGCTGAGCAGCACAGGCAACAAAAACAAAAATAAGTGAGACTAAATCAAAAAAAAAAAAAAAAGAAAAAATACTATCAACAGAGTAAAAAGGCAACCTATAGGATGGGAGAAAACATTTGCAAATCATATATCTATCTGATAAGGGGTTAATATCCAGATTACATAAAGAACTTTTTTATATATACAACTCAACTCAATAACAACAATCAACTCAATCGAAAAAATGGGCAAATGACTTGAACAAATATTTCTCTGAAGAAAATATACAAATGGCCATTGAGCACATATATCGATGCTCAATGTCACTAATCATTAGGGAAATGCAAATAAAAAACCATTATGATATACCACTTCATGCCCATTAGGAATGCTAAAACAAAAAACCCCTAGAAAACAGAAAATAAATGCTGGCAAGGATGTAGAAAAATTGTTAAGCCACTGTGAATAACAGTTAAACAATTCCCCCCAAAATTAAATGTAGTATTACCATGACATCCATCAAATCCACTTTTAGGTATCTATCCAAAAGAATTAAAAGTAGGGACTCAAACAGATAGTTGTACATCCATGTTCATAGAAGCATTACTCACAATAGCCAACAGGTGGAAATGAACAACCCAAGTGTCCATCAATGAATGAACTGATAAAAAAAATGTGGTATATACATACAATGAACGATTATTCATCCTTAAAAAGGAATGAAATTCTGATATATGTTATAGCATGGATGAAACTTAAAGACAGTATGCTAAATGAAATAAGCAAGACACAAAAGGACAAATACCCTATGACTCCACTTATATGTGGTGCCTAGAATGGTCAAAGTTATAGAGACAGAATTGTGATTACTGGGAGTTGGAGGGCACTATTTACAATAAGCAAGATATGAAAGCAGCCAAGAGCTGGCAGAGTGGCTCAGCTGGTTAAGAGCTCGCTTGGGAGCACCAGCTCTAAGCAGCAGGGCCGCGGTTCGGATCCCACAATGAGGGCCAGTGACGCTTGCCCTCCACAGCTAAGATGATGAACAATAGCTCGACCTGGAGTTGGGCTGCTGTGAGTCGCTGGCGACAGTGTAGGCTGCAGCGGAGCTGCAGTGGGCTGCCGTGAGCTACGTGAGTGGCTGGCAGCCAGCGAGAGCGGTAGGCAGCTGGTGTGAGCTGCTGGGAGCCGCTGGGAGCGGCCAACCAATGACCAGCGACCAATTGCCTCACCCGGGAAGAGCACAATGATCATACCAACATGGGCCAGTGAAGTGACATCCTCCACAACTAGACTGAAGAACAAAAACAGCAATTTGTCTACCTGTCTGTTCCCCTTCCCCGATTCCCCAATGCTGTTCCCCTCCTCCCAATTCCTCAATAAAATCTTAAAACAAAAAACAAAAAACGAAAGCAGCCAAAATGCCCAACAGATGACTTGATAAAGATGTGGTACATATATACAATGGAATATTACTTGGCCACAAAAAAAAATGCAATCTAACCATTTGTGACAACATGGATGGACCTAGAGGGTATTATGCTAAGTGAAATAAGTCAAACAGAGAAAGACAAATACCACATAATCTCACTTATATGTGGAATCTAAAGAATAAAATAAATGAACAAAACAGAAACAGACTCATAGATACAGAGAACAAACTGATGTTTGCCAGGTGGGAGGGGGTTGGGGGGCTGGGTGAAAAAGGTGTAGGGATTAGGAAGTACAAATTAGTAGTTACAAAATAGTAGTCACGGGAATGTAAATTGCAGCATAGGGAAAAATATAAAAATGGTTTAAATAATACATTTTATGTTATGCACATTTTATAACAATAAACAAAATAACGGAAGTTACATATCAATATAACTTAATAAGATATGACATTTTAATAAAATACTATCCAGTGTAATTTAGTAGTGTATCCAAAGAACACATCACCATCAATTGTGGAACACATCCTAGGGATGCAAGGATGGTTTAATATTAGAAAATCTATTAATATAAATCACAATAAAAATTCATAAATAAAAATGCGCAATCATCTATAAAGATGCCAAAATAGCATCTGGACAAAGGTAAGAAATAACAGGTGTACATTTCTTTGATGAAGCAAGGGAGGTAAAAGATCTCAAATATAAAAGGCAGCATCTTACTTGGAGGTGAAATAATAAAAGATGAGAATTCTAGTGCCTTCTACTGTAATACTATTTAACATCATTCTGTGAATACTAACTAATCTAAATAGTAAAGGGAAAGAAAAGGTTTAATTATTGGAAAGATCAATAACTTTCATAAACAAAGTTATTATTTTTTAGATGATAGAATTTATATATAAAAAAAACCCCCCGAGAAAATCAACAGAAAAAAATGAGAAACAGTAAAAATTCAGTAAGATGGCTGTTTACAAAATTAATATTAAAAAAACCAATAGTTTTTCTGTATACTAAGAGCTGTTAGAAAAGAGAAGATTCCATATACAGTAACTATAAAAATTAAAACACCTAGAAATAAATCTATATATGCCAACATTATATGAACATAACATTAAAATTCTGAAGGCGTATGGAAGACTTGCATACATGGAAAGACGTTCCTTTTTCTTAGAAAAATCTATTTGATAACAATGGCATTTCAAATCAGGAGAACAGATGAATTCACTACATATTTCTGACAGGACAAAGAGCTAATTTCTTTATTATTTAGAGAACTTTTACAAATCAATAAGAAAAACGCAACAAAATATAGACAGTTAATAGAAAAAATAAAATATGGCCAAAAACATATAAAAAGATGCCTCATTGCATTCAAAATTAAAGAATAATATAGTGTTTCACTTATCAGATTACATTTTATTAATTTTTGTTTATGGTATCAAGAGTGGCAATAGCAACTCCTACATATTACTGGTCAGGTTGACAATATAACCTCTTGGAGGACAACTAAGTAATATGAATTTTTTTTAATGTAGACCATTTAAACTAGCATAGTAGGCCTAGGAATTTACCCTATATTTAAGGAGGTCCTTTCAGCACTGTTTTTAATAGCAAGATAGTAGAATTAAAAACTTGATGCTCAAAAACCTGGATGGATCTCCAGAGAATTACACTGAGTGAATAGAGCCAATCCCAAAAGGTCATATATGGTAGAATTCCATTGATACAATTAACATTCTTGACATGAAAAAAATTATAGAATGAAGAACAGATTAGTGGTTAAAGGGGGTTAACAGGAGAGAGAGATTCTTGTGGGGACAGAAAACATTCTGTATCTTGACTATGTATCCTGGTTGTGATGATCGTACTGCAGTTTTACAGGATTACCCCTGAGGAAACTGGGGGAAGGGTACAGGAAATCGCTTAGTATCATTTCTTAGAACTGCATGTGAATCTACAATTATCTCAAAATAAAAAGTGTAATTTAAAGAAAAAGCCTGACATCCATTAACAGGGAACTGATTAAATAAACTCTAGGACAAATTTACTGTGGACATTAAACTAAAGGGCAATAGGCCTATATGTGTTGATATGGAAAAAGTTGATAAATTGAGTGAGGTTGGAGTGGGAGGAAGGTACAAAACACTGAATATATATTATGACCTCGTATTAAGAACAAAAAACAATTTATTTGCAGATATACTAATTTACTGGGTATCTTTTAGGAAAAAAAAATAATGGTGTTCTCTTTAGGGGATCAGGAAATAGTGAGGGTTGGGGTAAGCTCATTTTGATCTTTCTACATTATCCAAAATTTTTTTTAACCACATGCATGTATCATTTAAAATTTAAAAAAAAATACTAATAGTTACTTGGGACATAGACTAATGGGCCATTTTATGTTTTTAGTATTTGTATAAGTGAGAAAAGCATAAACAAATACTATTGAGAAAAGGAAACTTAGCTGCCTTTACTCTTTGAACATTAAAAAAAAAACACCTAATTTCTCCTAGTAAAAGTAACATGCTGATTTCCCATGTAGCCCCTAGGGTTTTTCTTTTCTCCTTTACCATTTCTGAAGATCTTTACAATGGTGTACATGAATTACAATTTCAAACTTCACCTTTCTTTCCTGTCATCACTTGACATTTACTGAGCACTTCCCATGTAGCAGACATTGTGTTAACCCCACAGATAAGAGCCTCAAGCCTCTGGCAGGTGAACCAACAGAGAATTATTAGAAAATAATATAGTAATCACAGGGCATTATAGGAACATTGAGGAGGGAGATCTAATTCAGCCCAGAAGGTGGGTTGTTGGGAAAAAATAAAGCCAGAGTAGGCTTTCTGCAAAAGAGGCCGGAACAAGGTCTTAAAGATTCAATGGGAAGCAGCTGGAAAACACTGGTGGATTTTTAAAACTATGTTAATTTTACTAAATGAAGACAAAACAAAGGCAAGAACCCAAGGACCAGTCCTAGGAGATTTTAAACAATGTGTCCAATACATTCTCTTTTTATCAAGTACAAGTGCTTACTAGCAGCTGTCAGATTTAGCTCTTCGTCCAGTTACACATGCATGAGAAAATGACCTATGCTTCTCTCAGCTTTCAGTTTTTTTCTCATGTCTATTCGTGATCCCCTAGAATTGTTCCCATCTGCCCCTCAAGATCCCGTAGGACCACAGCACAGAGACCTGAACTGTTATCTTCATCTCCAGTCTCAAAGCCTCGTTAGCTCACCACCCCAAGTGCCATCCCCTTCCCAGAATGTGTTAACTGTCCAGCCAGGATGGAAATAAAGACACAAAAGGAATACTCACAAGTTAAAAGTACAACTCGGTGGGATATTTTCTTAATGTTTCTCACAAAGCTAGCATTGCTTCTATCTATCATAAAGTATCTTGAAAATACTCCCCCAAGGAGCCTAGGACACTAGCATACATGGTAAAACAATAAGAAAAAGAGGTTGACATAAGGTATAAGAGGAGGGCTGCTTTGTAGGGGGTTTTTATCGGGGGGAGGGGAGAGAAATTATATTTTACAAAAACAGTATAGCTGGCATTTGGGGTTGAAGAGGGTTTCCATTTGTTGTAATTTTTACTCTTCCTTAGTAGAAACAATGCTAGTCACACCAATTAGTCTTCCTAGAACCTTGGGTCTAACACAGAACACCTTCCATAGTGTCTGAACAGCAACTGTCCAAAGGAAGACCTGCATTCAGATACTCTGAATTGTATGAGGCTGGACTCCTCAAAGGCAAGGATCGCATCTGTTTCATTCACTGTTACCACTCTAACATCTGGCATAGCACTTTGTACATTGTAGGCAGTCAAATATGGTAAATAAATAAGCATTGATTATCCAACTAAATCATCTAATTAACAGCCTGGAATTAACATGTATTTTCTGAAAGGAAAGTTCATTTTAACTTTCCTTGGCTTCATGTACTACAAACAGTCATCATCTCTCTAGTTCCACATGTTCAAGTTTTGCTGATTAATAAATTCTTTATCAAGTGTGGTCATTGTGTGACATCACAAGATATGTGGCTTACAAAATGCTTAAAGATCAAATAAAGACAACCCAGAACCCAGGGTAGCTAGCATGCCACAAGTGGCCCAAGATAACTTTCAGTGGCATTCCTTCAGAGCCTGCATTATCATGTCCTCTGATAGTTGTAAACAACTTTTAGTATAGAGTTGTGTCTTATTCCTTGGGTCCTCCCCAGAACCTAATATACAAAAGCATTCAACAAGTCTATGGGGAAAAAAAAATCTACTTCCAACCTCAACTGACAAAATTAACTCAGGTAATCACTCAAGATTAAAATTATACATAAATTGTAAGAATCAAAAACCATGGAAATCACCAAGAAAAACCTTTTAAGTTTCATGTCATTAAAAAAAATGTCATTTCATCACATACCAGAGAGATAAAGAGCTGACAGAAAAGAACATTTAAAACTGAAAGACAATATCTGCTCCCCTCTCACCCCTCTTAAAAAAAAGTATCTGGACAATTTTCGAAGTGGAAAACCTGCCACACTCTTAACATTCCAGAGAACTATCCCACAGTTGAGACTTTTCTGTGGTACAAATACCTTTTAGGGGACAGAGGTGTATGTAGTGTCCAAGAGACTGAATGTCAGAATTAATAAGTAGCATTTAGAAATCTCAAACCTTAGAAAAGGCTACAATTGTAACAATTTAAGTCAGAATTAGTTTTCTAATATACTTAACCTGGTTTTAAAAAAAAATCAAGATACTGGTTCATTATCATCCCTGGATCTCTTAACTCCAACAGTCAGCATCCTTTTTTACTAAAGAGTCAGCTGTTTTGCTTCTTCCTAATTTTCTGTACCTAACAAATGGCTCTCTTGATCCAATGTGAAACTGAGTCAAGTTAAGAGATAATTTTGGATCTGGTCTCTCTTCTGGTTATCAACGAGGCAGAGCTGGTGCGTTAAGCTGAGATGCAACATACAGCGTAAAATTGTACTTCAGAGCAACAGTACACTTTGCATTGTGCCAGAAAAGTGTATTTCCCCCCCAAATATCTATTAAGTATACTAGGTCTACTTTCTGCCTTTGATATTAGCTGAAAGCAGCAGCCAACTCCTTCTACCTTACAGCTTTTTGAACAGCCCCAAATTTGGGGGCTTCAGGGGTATAGAATAACAACAGTTATCGCTTTCTTAGCGCTTTACTACATGCCAATCACTGTTCTAAGCCCATGTACAGTATTAACGCATGCAATCTTCATAATCATCGCATATGGCACATTCTATTATTATTCATTGTACATGAGAAAATTTAGTAATATGTCCAAAATCTCACAGCAAGTAAGTGGAAAGGCTGGGGGATTTATTTACAATGTGACATAACCGACAGCTGCATGCAATAGCAACTATAGAACAAGGAAGGCTGCTCTGCCCAATAAAAAGCCAGCGCACGTTATCTTTTTAAACACAATATCAAGTCCATGTTCCACCTGGAAACAAGAACATCAGAATGTCCCTTCCCACCTCCCTTCCCCCAACTGCGCCCCACCCCCCTCCTCATTTAAGTTGCAGGTTATTCTCATACATCCAAGGGAAGAAGCCAAGAAGTTAATCAATCTTGAGCAAATAAACAAACTCGCCTTTTCTGATCTGGAAACCAGCGGTTAGACAACCTGACTTTTCTGGGGGGCCGAGATTCTAACTGGTCCCATGACACCAAATGGAAAGGTCCAGGCATCAAGGTTACCTTGTACCGAAGCGCTTGATGAATATCGGCAGCCAGCTGTCCCCGCCACCACTGCCCCTCCAGCTCCATGGGACCGGGCGGCGCGCCTGGCCAGACGCTGCAACTTCAGTCTGTAAGACACACCCCAGACGCGGTCACAGCCAGCTCCTCTACACGACCCTTCGCGCCCCCTCCCTGAGGGGGTGTGACCTCAGGCCACCTTAGGTGGCTGTTCATCTTCACCTGACTCGTCCTACAACCCGGACGATCCAAACCAACTCCCTGACGCCAGACCGAAGGCCTGAGTTACCCAGTCGGAAGGAACTGGCTTATTCTGAAAGCTGCCGGAGGCTGCCGGGCAAAAGGGGACTAGCTGGGGACCCGGTGCCCACCGCGCAGACCCAGGTGCGTCCTCGGCAACCTGGAGGCGGGGGACCGGCTTCGGGCGCCCTGCGTCCCAGCTTCGAATTCTCCCGCCGGCCCTGAGGAGCGGAGAGACTTGACACGAGTCACAGCCCCCCCTTAGGTGGAAACCTCCCGCGGAGAAACCCGGAGACGAATGCTCGCTCGGCCCCGAGTCTCCGCTGCAGACGGGCGGGCGCTCGCTCGCTCGCTCCTCCCCGGGAGCCTCCCCGCGGCCCCGCCGGGCCCAGCGCACACCAGGCCCGCCGCCTCCTCGTCCTGAGAAGCGCACGGAATCGCGCGGCCCCAGAAAGTCGAACAAAAGGCCGGGCCGGGTGGGTCCGGTGTCCGGCGCCCAGCCCAGGCCTGCAGGTCCCACGGCTGCCTCCCTTACCCGGAACCGCGGCCCTCACAGCCCCAGCCCCGCCGACGTGCGGGGGATGCCGGCCCCGCTCATGCTGCGGACAGTCGGCCGCGAAGCGCTGGCCTCAGCTCGGGCCCAGCACCCGGGCGCTCGCGCCGCCCATTGTTAAAGGACCGGCAGGCGGCTCCGCGTACAAAGCCAGCGCGGGGGTACATGCGGCCCGGCGGCTGCCAATCTCGTCTCGCGATACAGCGGGGTCACCCCGAGCCGTCCAATCGGAGGCCGAGCCGGGCCCAGGTGCAGCGATGGCTTGCGGGCCCAAGCCGGGTCGGGGCTGCGTACCCGGCTCGCCAGGCACGATTCCCAGCGTCGTCGTGGAGTCCGGGAGCCCCAACGCCACCGACCGCGAAGCCTGCCTGAGGAGTGGGCCGAGGTCGGGAGACAGCGCCGGAGAAATTATAACGTTGATCAACATTCCGGTGGCCAATCCGGTCATGCCTCTCACCTGCTGAGAACCTGCGATGGCTCTCGGATAAGGGCTCATGCTTCAGTTTGGCATTGAAAACCCTTCACAGCATGGATTCAGTCTGCCTCATTTCACATTACCACAGCCTCATACATCCCATGGGCTGCACAGTGGGATTATCAGCCCCTCCATATGTGCTTTAGCCGTTTCAACAGCCCCTAAAGCGCTTCCTCTTTGAAATTTTGCTGTCTTTTAAGCTGCATCTCAAAACCCACTCGTTCATCTAGAAACCTAATTAATCTCTTCCCCTTCTTTATTTCCTGTGCTTCAGAGATCCCCAAAAGCTTTGCAGGGAGTTAAGATTACCTTTAGTAACCTAGCTTGTCAAATCCATAGTGGAAGTAATTAACCATCTATGGTCGTAAATCAGGAAACTACAAAACCGTGGAAACACTCCAACATCAATTAAAGTAATGTGGAACCTGAAATGTGATTAGCAGAAATCTGATTAATTGTATTTTAACATGTTTGGTGGAATATCACAACAGAAGTGGATGGTTCGCCCAGGACAGTGATCCTCATTTTTCTGAGAATATTTTAATATTAAAAACGAAATCCTGGAACCCTACCCCTTTTACTTAGAATCCTTTGTCCCAAAAGACGCATTATAAAGAGCTACTATAAAGTACATGAATTCGAGTTTTATTACAATGAAATCTTCATGCATTTAAAGAAAAGCTGCATACATTTGAAGAACAGATATGTGTGTGAGCCATGTGAGACAATGCTGATGCGAAGGACAGCAGGACTTCAGGAACTGATAGCAAGACAAGGGACCCTCTCAGTAGCAGAAGTTGGCAGAGCCCAGCCTAGCACAGCATTGTTCAGGGAGAGGCTGCCTTGGCCTATCTCGATGGCAGGGGTTCCCTAGAGAGGAGATGGACACATCAGGCTAAAAGCTCCATGCTATTTATAATGGCATTTAAATAGTACGTACCTCATCAGGTTCCATTTCATGTGCACTAAGCAACTTTATGACAATAGTTTGGCTTCCCAATAACTTAAACGGGCCTATTTAAGAACGCTTTCAGAAAAATGGGTCACAGACTATAATCCGTGTAATGAATAGGTTGTTTCTCATGGTTTCTCCTTTGAAGATGTTATTCACTGGGAGAGATATGTTCAGAAATTACTCTATTTTTTGGATTTGCCTCATGATGAAAAGATTTTAATGTTCATTCATTTTGTAGATTAATATGTGTGTGTATGAATATATATAATTTGCCCAGAATGTAAGTCCCTAAAATACAAAATTCAGGTTTATTATGATTTCTTCATTCCTTTTGGGCAAAGTGGACAGAATTCAGTATTTGGTTAACTCCTAAAGAAAGGCTGTTCTCATAGAGTTTATATTCTAATGGGGAGAGAGAAATACAATGAATGAACAACAGCAACAACAAAGTCACATGGTGACAAGCACTGTGAAGAAAAATAAACAGAAAAAGAGAACAGAAAGTAGAAGTAGAAGTGAGTGGACATTGTTTTATGATAAGGTGAGGTGTGCTAAGGCCTGAGGGCGGTGAATGTACATGCTATCTTGTGGCTGAGTATTCCAGGCAGAGGGAACAGCAAAAGCAAAGGCCCTAAGGTACAAGGCCTGTTGGAAATGAATATGGAGGTCAGTGTGTGCCTGGAATGAAGAGGATATAGGAAACACATTCCAAGTCTCAGAAGCAGTGATCAGCAAAGGTATAAAAGGATGGAAATTAAAGAGGCAGACTTTCTACAAAACGAGCAGAGTAAGGAAACTGCCAAGAGTGCAGTGGGCCTGCAGCATAAGGCACAAGACAGGTTTGGCAAGAGATGAGGGTGGGACCAGGTTCTCTGGACAGCTTTTCTAACTCACTGAACTTTAGGCAGTGAAAAGCCACTGCTTTTAAATTGTTTAGTTCTTAAAAATAAATGTGTGCAAAAGATAAAACATTCAAACAGTGGAAGACTGGATACAATGAATAGCAACCCCCCTTTCCTCCCCTGATCCCCGTTCTTCCCAGAGGCAACACTATTACTATTTTCTTTTGTACTCTTCCAGGGAAATCCAGGTATTTATCACCATGCATGTACATAATGTCCTTGCCCCATTTTGTGCACAAATGATAGTAGCACTTTACACTCTCTATCATCTACCTAGCTTTTGTCATACCATATATTCTGGTGACTATTCCATAACAGAACATTCAGGATTCCTTTCAGTGGCTTGCTTGTATTCCACCGGATGCAAAGGACTGGAAGCCAGAAGCCCTGGGCTCTGGTTCTTGGTTCTTGATTGTTGCTTCCTAGTAGAGTGGACTTAGAAGGTCATTTCCCTCCTCTGAAACTCAGGATCATCATCTATCTGTAAAGTGAACTGGCTCATCTATAAAGATGACTGAGATTGCTTTTGACTTTAACATTGTAAGTTCTTTGCTCTTGTCACACACGTTACAAAGTCTGTGGGGAGGAGGCCCAATATTCCCCATAAAGCTCTGATCATTATCCAATTTTAAAGGTTTTAAATTTATGTTGCATCAAGGTAGTTAATGTACACCCAATAAGAAGTCATATATTTCTAAAAGGATAATGAAAAGCAACAGTTCCTTGTTTCAGTCCCTCCCAAGACCCAAACAGGTCACCAGTTTGAACTCTTTTAGCTGTTTCTCACAGTATTTGCTATCATCTTTCAAAATAACATGTCTATGATTTTGTCATTTTTAGATATATTTACGTATTGCCCTGGAAAATGAAGATTCAGATGCTTTTCATTACCTCTCTCACACACATTTCCCCCGTCCTTCATTTCCCTAATGTATAATTTTAACGCATTTTTGGTTACATCCATTTTCAGTTGTTTTTTTAACAGATTTTTATTAAAATATAACTAACATACAATAGTATATTAGTTACAGGTGGACACTACAGTTATTCAACATTTATGTACCTAAAGAAGTGATCACCATGATAAGTCCAGCAACCATCTGACACTGCACCACGCTATCACAATATCATTGACTATATTTCCCATGCTGTACATTGCATTCCCGTGACTTATTTGTTTTATATCTGGAAATTTGAACCTCTTATTCCCCTTTACCTTTTCCCCCCTTTAAAAAATTTTCAATTACAGTGGATATTCAATCTTATTTTATATTAATTTCAGGGGTACAGCGTAGTGGTTAGACATCTATATAATTTAAGAAGTGATCCCCCTGACTAGTACCCATCTAGCACTATACATAGTTATTACAATATTATTGACTATATTCATTATACTACATCCTACATCTCCCTTTTTTCACCTATCCCCCCCACCCAACTCCCTCCCATCTGGCAACCATCAAAATGTTCTCTTTATCTATGAGTTTGTTTCTGTTTTGTTTTTTTTTAATGTCTATTTTGTCTTGTATAAGTACTGCTACCCCAACTTTTTTGTTTTGTTTCCATTTTCATGAAATATCCTTTTTTCATCCCTTTACCTTCAGTCTCTGTGTATCTTTTGAGCTGAAGTGAGTCTTTTGTAGGCAGCTTATGTAGGGTTATGTTTTCTTATCTAGTCAGCCACCCTATCTTTTGATTGGAGCATTTAATCCATTTACATTTAAGTAATTGTTGATAGGTATGTAGTTATTGCCATTTTATTATTCATATTTTTTCTTTAATCTAAAGAATTCCCTCCAACATTCCTTGTAATACTGGTTTGGTGGTGATGAACTCCTTTAGCTTTTTCTTGTCTGAGAAGCTCTTTACCTGTCTTTCAATTCTAAAAGATAACTTTGCTAGATAGAGTAATCTTGGTTGTAGTTCCGTGCTTTTCATCCCTTTGAATATTTCTTGCCAATTCCTTCTGGCCTACAAAGTTTGTTGAGAAATCAGCTGACAGTCTCATGGAGGCTCCTTTGTAGGTAACTAATGGCTTTTTTTCTTGCTGCTTTTAAGATTCTCTCTTTGTCTTTAACCTTGACATTTTAATTATAATGTGTCTTGGTGTGGGCCTGTTTGGGTTCATCTTGTTTGGGACTCGCTGCACTTCCTGGGCTTGTATATCTATTTCCTTCATCAGATTAGGAAAGTTTTCTTTCATTGTTTCTTCAAATAGGTTTTCAGTTCCTTGCTCTCTCTTTTCTCCTGGTACTTCTATGATCCGAATGTTGGTAAACTTGATGTTGTCCCAGAGGCCTCTTAAACTATCTTTTTTTTTGGATTCTGTTTTCTATTTGCTGTTCTGTTTGGGTATTTTTGGCTACCTTACCTTCTAAATCACTGATTCGATTGTCTGCTTCATCTACTCTACCTTTGATTCCCTCTAATATACAGAGGGTACCAAAAAATGTATACACATTTTAAGAAAGGAAAACTATTAAAATTGTAATACTCAATATATACCGATAACAAAAGATAAATATAAGTCATGTTTGACTTATTCAATTACAAGAGGTGCTCAAAGTGGTTACCATCAGCATCCAGACACTTCTGATTATGGTGAACTACTGCTCAAGCAACGTTGACCAAAATGTCCACTTGTATACATTTTTTGGGCACTCCCAGTATTGTTCATTTTAGTTATTGTATTCTTTATTTCTGACTGGTTCTTTTTTAGTCTCCATAACTTCATATGCGAATTCTTTATAATAAATCTCTCTGTACATACACAGTCACATGCCATTTAATAACATTTCAGTCAGTGACAGACCACATATAAGATAGTAGCCCCATAAAGTTACATATATATAAAGTTTGCTGCAAAACGGTATGTTATGTTACACCAGCAGTAGCCTCATAGTGTGGTCCCATTTTTATAAAATAAACAGGAACATATGCAAATCTGTGTATACATGTATATCTCTATATATGTATGCTTATGAATATTTGAGAAGGTTGGTAAGTGGAAGGGATACATACTTGGTTGGTAAGAGGGTGGGTGGGTGAATAATGTGGGTAGAAATAAGGAGAACAGTGGGACAGGGACTCAAGCAAACAAGGAAAAAAAATAAAACCTGGACTTAAAAAATATGATCACATTTATGCACTTATATAAAATGAGTATCTGTGAAAATAATTTTTAAAATCATCTCAAATATAAAAAAGGAAATTAGGGGCCGGCGGAGTGGCGCGTAGGTTAGGAGTTGGCTCAGGACACCAGCTCTGAGCAGCAGGGCCACGGGTTCGGATCCCACATGAGGGCCAGTGACGCTGTGCCCTCTACAGTTAAGATGGTGAACAACAGCTTGAAGAACCTGGAGCTAGGCTGCCGTGAGTCGCTGGCGATGGCGTAGGCTGCAGTGGGGCTGGTCGGCAGGGGGTGTGAGCTTTCGTGAGCTGCCGTGAGCCGCCGTCCAGTGGCCGGCGAGTGACTGCCTCACCCAGGAAGAGCGCAATGATAATACCAACATGGGCCAGTGAAGTGACATCCTCCACAACTAGACTGAAGAATAAAAGGACAGCAACTTGTCTGTTTCCCTTTCCCGATACTCCAACGCTGTTCCCCTCCCCCAAGTCCCCAATAAAATCTTTAAAAAAAAAAAAAGGAAAATATTTTATTCAGTTACCTAAAACCTTTCAATGATTTGCTATTGTACTTTAAGTAAAATCCAAACTCTTTACTATGACCTGTGTAATCTGGTCCTTGTCTACCTCTCCAACCTTATGTCTTATGATTTTTCCTTCCCTATATAAGTCTCTTTCTGGACTCAAGGCCTTTGCAATTGCAGCTTCCTTTGTCTGAAATACCACAGGTCTTTGCATGACTGGCTTCCTCTCATCTGGGAAGCCACAGATGCCTACCCAATTGCCATCTTCTCCTTGCTCCTCACTAATAATAGAACACTGATTTCATTGGGAGAGCAATATATCCATTTAAAATAACTTTCTTTTGGCTAGCAGTGATACAGTTCTTCCAAATAGGATATAAGTATAAGTTACTGGGCATGACCTCCTGGGAAGCTTTTTAAAAGAGCAAAACCAGCTGCATCTTCTGCCTTCCCCGACCCTTTCTACATTTTCTTGCCATGAAAATGGTTGTGAGGTTATAGCCAAGGTTCTCAAAGTGTGGCTCCCAGATCAGCAGTCTCAGCATCATCTTGGAACTTGTTATAAATGCAAATGACCATGCCCCTTTCCAGATCCACCAAATCAGAAACTCTGAGGCTAGGGCCCAACAATCTGTGTTTCAATAAACTCTTCAGATGATTCTTATGCATGCTGAAATTTGAGAGCCATTGAATTAGAGGATAGAAGCCCTTTTAGAGACGGCCAAGAAGATGGATGAAGACCCGTGCACCTGTGACATCATATAGCCACTGCACCAGACTTGGACTGCCTCCTCTGGACTTGGCAATTGTGTAAAAAAGTAATCGGTATTTGGTTAAGCTACTGTGAGTAGATTTCTGTTACATACAATTGAATGCAATTCTAATTGATAAATCCTCTTTTAAATCTCAGCTCAAACATTATCTCTTTAGCAAGGCCTTCCCTGACTACTCTGTTTATACCCTCCATCCCCACCAAAGTCCTTCTCCACCATCCCATCCTATTTGTTCCCCTTATAGTACTCTGAACACCCTGAAATTATCTCACTTGTTTACTGTTTATTTGCTTATGGCTGTTTCCAATTTAAGAACGTAAGCTTCACAGGGATAAGAGCTTTGGTTTTTCACTGCTGTACTCCAGCACTTTCTGAAGTGTGGTACATTACAAATGCTCTGTAATTATTTGGGGAATGATTTAAAGAACTATAAATATATGTTACATTGAAAATAATGTATTTTTAAAACAGTCAAAAGAAAAACAGTCCATTGCAGACAATTACAATTTTCAGGAAAAAATTTTAGTTGAGAAACCATATAGCACACACATTTAAAATGCATACAACACAGAAAAGTCCTCTGTGCCTGTCTATGAACACGTACTACCATGCTCTTAAGTGGCCTATTAATTCTATAACCATAAAAAACTAAAAAATAGCTATGTAAACACTCAAGAGTGCCACATAAATGAACTGCATAAATGCATCCATTTCTTTGGTGACCTCGTCTTTCCATAGATATCATTTTGTGCTACCCCAATAAATGTGGGAGGCTTGTTAATAACAAAACTTCATATATCATTTAAACACAAGCATTGAAATAAAAACAAAAATTTCGATTAGTTTTCTTATGCATTCCAGAAGACACAAACAATTAGGTTTTAACCTTGGAGAAAAAAACATTCTCTTCACCCACATCCCTACTTTTTTACTTTTCTAGTAATCTCAAGTTTGGTCCAAGAGCAACATCACTGCAAATAAATAAGTTCTTCTCTGCCACCAGCCTATGCAGGCATTGTGGGGAGATTGAGGGGTCTTTGAGGATGAATTTGAGGACATTGCTCTCTGCTTGTGGGAGTGACCCAAGAATCCCCTGTGCTCTTGCAATGTGAGAGGTGAATTTTCTTTCTCTTACCTTTACCTTATATAAAAACTACTCTCATCAAGTTTTGGAAATATGTATCCTTTAATTTTTAAAAAATAAGTTGTTATATTTAAGTAAACTGTATAAATAGTTTTCTCAATGAAGCACAGAACAATAAAAAAATTCAAGTACAGTGCTTCCTACTTAGATCTCTGTCCACTTTTTCTTGAGGGGCTCCTAGAATCTAGAAGGGGCCTCCATGGGGCCACCACCGGGAAAGGAAAGCAGCAGGAAAGTGCCAGAGGCAGAACAGGGAGCTGTTCACTAAGGGAAAAAGGAGCCCTGAAATTTGGTAAGACCATCTTCTCCCTCTCTCACAACAGAATCAGGAAAGCATATTAGAGTTTCCTGGGAGTCCCCTACAAATCAAACACTTGGAGCTGAAAGGACTTCACGTCAGTAGCACCCCAAGTAAAAACTTTTGAGAAGCCCCTAGAAGGTGAACTCAGCCCTCAACCCAACATAGCAGATTTTCCTATTGTTTTTAACCAGTGAAATTCTCTTTTATCTTATGAAAGGCAATGACCTTAGGGTTTCGATTTGAATAAATTCTGTCTGGAATTGTGTCAGAACCAGCATCAAACATACCAGCCTCACTTTAGTAATTACAGCATAAGGCAGGGTTCTCATCCTTAGCAGGTCATCAGAATTACTTGGAGAGCTTGTTTAAATACAGTGGGTTCTGGAGCTCCATCCCAGAGTTTCTGAATCAGTGGGTCTTGGGTTGTGGGAAACTGCATTTTCAGCAGGGCTCTCCAGGTGATTTTGATGGAGGTGGCACAAGGCACACAATTTGAGTAACACTGGCTTTAGAGGGAGAGGCCAGAATTGATTCTTTCTCAGAACAAGACCTAGTGTAGACAGTGACCCGAGGCGGCTAGGCTTCCTGAAGGGTCCTCCTTGAAAAGGTCTCTGGTAAGAAGGTCATCTACATTCATCCTCAAAGACTCAAGGAGTGAGTGAACCAGAAACTTGGCTCACTCTTGGCTGGACTTGAGGATAAGCAGCAAAATCCCAAAGCACCAGAAAAACTCTGGTTGTTTCTTGTCTGGGGACCCATAGTGCAATCTTTTCCTTTCCCCTTCTTCCTTTCACTGTTGTCGAGCTAAGGAAGCCAAATAAACCCACACAGATAATACGTTGTTTGGGTATGGGTGAATGTACACAGCTAGAGCGAATTCTGTCTGGGGAAATTCAGAAGTATGAATTCCAGTTTGATACACGGCATCGATAACTGACTGTACATCAGTGTATGGCATCTGAATAGGAAATCCTGCAACCTGGACCAAAAGACAGAATAACATGTAAACCCACATTACAATCTTGTCAGTAACTGGGAATTAGTGTATACAAAAAAACTACAGAAGCCTCAAAGAAATGGTAGTCATAAAATAATAATAGTTACTTTGTAGTTGCTTACTACGTTCTAGGTACAGTGTTAAATGCTTTATATATACATATTTAATCCTAAAACAACTCTATGAGGTTAGCTTCTATTATAATCCCAACTTTACACAGTGAGGAGCAGAACCAGGTTGTCTGATGCCAAGAGCCTACACATTTAACATTCCATATACTTGCACCCTTTCTAGAATAGCAAACTGCCAACAAGGAAGTTACTTGGTCTTACAAATGAGGGATTTAAATGAACGTTTGGAAGAATTTATTTAATATTGATTCAGTTTATATTTATTACGTGATCATTGTGAGACAGGGTTGAAGGATTATGCAACATGGGCCTATGTAAAATTCTCTATTTAAGAATACACAGGCAACAAATCATAAACCTCTTTCAGGACTCAGACTGTTCACTTCAGGAGGCTTTTCCTAATCCTTAAATCTGTTCATGTGCTCGTCTCACGTGGTTGCATAGTACACTGTCCTTCCCTAGCTTACTTAATAAAACATGTTGCAATTACACGTGTTCTGGTCTGTCTCTCTAACAGCCCATAGTCTCTGTGAATGCACAATACTGTATCTGTCCTGTTTACTGTCATAACCTCAGTGTCGTGTAACAGGCACACAGAATACAAATAATAGTTAACATTTACTAAACACTTGCTAAATGCTGGGTGCTAGGATAAATATTAGCTCATTTAATCCTCACCACAACCACCAAACAGATAACTGTTTTATCCCTGTTTATCTTGCCTAATGGGGTAGAAAGTACAGAGAAGTTAGGTAACTTGGTCAAAGCAAATGAGTGGCTGAGACAGGATTTGAACTCAAAGCTGCAGGATTTAGTGCAAGTTTATGATTGTGCATTATTAAATAGACAATTTTGCAAAGGGACTCCAAGGTTTAAATCTTGGCTCATATTTAACTATGTTTTCCGTATCTGTTTACCCCTAATTCTGTTAAAAAGAAAGTAAATCAAAACAACTTCTTCCCTATTCATGAATGAATAGTGCCAGCAGATCCCTCTCCCACAGCCTATGTACACAACTACCAGCAGGTTCCTTCCTTTCTTCTCTCTGAGGGCTTCCCTAGTCTATGAGATGGGAGGGGGACGGAATCTCACCCCTGGGAGGCTGGGGCTTTCAAACACTCACTGGACCCATTCACAGGGAGAAGGAGGTAAGAGGGTTCCCAGAAGTGGGGGTAGGATAGGGGAAGAAAAGGAGGACCCTAACAATATACCAAATGCCCACCTAGTTTGGTTATGGATTTGATGAGTTTGATATGCCTTTTTAGCATCCAGGATGATGTCAAATGTGTGGTGAATATATAAGAGAAGAGGTAAGCAGAGAAGCTGAGGATGGATGTATAAATTTGAGAGTAATTTGCATATAGAAGATATTAAAGCTTGCCTAGAGTCCTCTTGCCCAGAACGAAGGACAGGAAATCCATTCTATTACAACCATCTAGAGACCATTGTTTAGTTTCTCAGTTATAGGTGATTTCTTTTGGGGCATCTCTTTCCAAAGTTTGTGGTATATACATCATAAAACATACACCTGATTCCAAGAAAATGTCATACAATGTGGTTATGGTAGTAGCTGTTTACCACATTTTAAATTTCTCAGTCTGTAAATAAATGCATTTTAATGCCATAGCATCTATCATCGAGGAGCAAGATAAAAGGCATTTCTGGGATATTTAAGATTGCTATTATCTAGCAATTAACAACATAGATAAAACAAATGTCATTGATGCATTAAATCATATACAAACCCAATAAAATTGTTGCAGTCTTTCAAATTCATTCTCTGCTTCAGATAAAACAAAGCTTCCAGTGCCAAGTTCTAGCTTAGGAAGAAGTTGTCGCAAAATAAAAGTACACTGTCGATTCCAACGTGTCGGCTGCTTAGATCGCCATTCCATAATTTTACATTTCAGAGTCCTTTCAATCCTACAGTAAGATTATTTTTATGACAAATGACAGCTCACTTAATAAATGTGAAGAGTTTTGTCACATTAACTCAAGCATGAGAATGACACTTTTTTGATTTAGAAGGAAACCGGACCGCTATGACTAGGGATACCTGACCTCATTCACATTAATCCAGTTTGAGGGAAAGGCTCTTGCTTGACTTGAGAAAGCAAGAAGCTTCCCGGGGTAGCCAGCAATTAGATCGCAAAGGCACATCTCTTTTCCAGTTACATGTGAAGGCTGCTGCCTACTGGGTGTGATTTCACACCTACTGTGTGACTGCTGGGTTGACATTTCTGTTCTTCAAAACCCTCCTTTCACACAAGACATTGGGCTTCCAAGAGGTTGCCTTTACAAAAATACAGACCAGGTATCTGGTCTGGGATAATGTTAGCAGGGATGGGTTTATTAGATCAGTTAATTCAGCAAGCAGAGTTGGGAAGAAATGAGGCACTGGACTGACAAGTATGATGATCAGTTTCGCCTACCAGATTGTACACTCCACAAGGGCAGGGATTTTTGCCTGTGTACCCAGTCCCTAAAATACTACCTGGTGATGACCTGTTCTGAGGAGGGAGGGAAGTGGAGCACAGTGTGAGTTGGTTGAGGGGGCCCTCCTGGGAAGCCTGTCCTCTGTGCGAATCAGTGTGTGCTGTACAGGAAGCCGCTGGGGGTCCCCCTTGGCTGAGTCTATAGTGTAAGTAGTTGGGAATTTGCAGAGTCTCAGCAGTCACTACGCATCAGAATTACCTTTCTGTTTCACCTCCAGATATCGATTCAACAGGTCTGGCTCCTGTATATTTAAATAGTTCAGGAAGCAATTCTGATGAAAACCAGAAGTTGGAAACCATGTCCCAACTTTACTTCTTCCTTTTTTGTTAAGAATTGGGGAGAAGGAGGGGACTAAAAGGTGGGGGTTATGTGCTAGTGAAAGAAGGAAGTGGCAAAATGACTTTTGTCGTGCTCTGTTTTGATTAATTGGATAGTGGTTTACACGTCAGTCTGCTGTCAGCAGGAGGCACCGGAGGCAGTCAGATCTAGAAGCTTCTGACATGTCTGGAGTAGGAGTGATAGGAAGGACAGTGTTAATGTTTCTATCACCCAACTTGGACATTTTTACCAAGTTGTGGGCCATTTACCTTCATATCCTTTCAAGAAGTTTTAGCTACTGCATGATTATTATAACTATGGCCTAAACAGGTGTCTGTGTTGAGAACTTCCCAACAGTAGCCCACTGTGTTTTCTAGAGCAACCATTCTTAACTTGGCCTGTCTTTTCAAGGAGTGTCCTGGATGGCAGAGAAGTTGCTTTGCAATGCATGCATCAAGAGAAAGATGACTCACTGGAAGTAATGAGGTGTTATAATCCCCATTTCATGTTGCTGTTGCTGAATCTAATAGGTATTTTGAGACTGGGTTAGAGGACTGAAACATGGCTGTATGAGAGATTAGGGAGAAAACACAGTAATCATGAAATAATTTTATAAATCATACCTGTTCTTTAGATCTTCTACCATGCTTTTGTTAGTATCAGAATAAATGATTTCTTCAGGCTGAAATATAGAAAACTGAAAATTAGAAAAGATTCTAGGGAGGCCATATTTACATCACAGTCACCCCTGGAGTGATACTTATAACGAGGGGGAACCGAAACCTGTCTCACGTGGCAAAAACACTGAATCACAGAGGCACAAAGGTAAAATATAGATCCCAGTGTTTCCTTTGAATTTAATACTACTTCACCACAGCATGGGAGGAGAAATGGATTTCAAAAGGTATTTTTCACAAGCTGCCCCCAATTTATTTATTCATGCAAGCATTTGACATGCTATTGATTCTGCCAGATAATCTTCAGCAGCTGCACAGGTCTCTTCCACTCATTAACTGTGGCCTTGGTGAAGTTACTTAACCTCTCTGAGTCTCAGTTACCACATTTTTAAAAGAGGGACAATAATAGTACCTACTTCTTTGGGGTTTTGTGAAAATTTTAAAATGAAATAATACACGTAAAGCCTGGCACATATGGCTCCATAAACATCAGATATTGTTATTATTACTCTTTTAACATGATTTATCATCTTCCTTCCTTTATTGAGTATTCGTTTCTTTCAGCCAGGTCTTTGTCTTTGTGTACACACGTATGTACACACACACACACACACACAGTGCGTTGATTGCAATCTCCCCTGTCCCCAAGCCTTTGCCCCAGGCACCGCCCCCCCGCCCCCAAGAGCAGGGAACAATGCTCTACCATGTGTCTCCCCACAAGCAGGATTTCCTGGGAGGAGGGGAGGACTTCTGCCTAGCCCTACTCCAAACCCAGCCCTCTCCTCCCTGTAGGGGTCACACAAACATGAATGAGGAGCTGGATTTAGAGTTTTTACTTTGGTTATTTCTGAGCTGAGAAACAGAGGCAGCTGGAGAGATAGGAACAGATGTTTCACCCTCATGGGTGGAATGAGGGTTGTGATTTAAAAAGGGGGCAACATTTGTTAGGCTGCGAGGTCCTAGACAATTTCAGGAGTGATTTCAGAAGGCTCGGTCTGTCAGGTGAGGATCTAAATCAGTGGTTCCCAAAGTGTGGCCTCCAGATCAGCAATCTCAGACCTGGAAGTTTATTAGAGATGCAGATTCTCAGCCCCTACCTCAGACCCACTGAATCAGAAGCCCTGGGGGTAAGGCCCAGTACTCTGTTTCAACAAGCTGTCCAGGTGGTTCTGATGTCTGCCATGGTTGGAGAACCACTAGATTAGGGAATAGGGTCAGGAACAGGGAGTTTCCCACAGTAGAACATGACAGATACTAGAGACAGGAAATACTGGAAAAAGGAAATATGGGCTCCAGCATCATCTCGCAGGCGCCACCAACTATCCCAGACAGGACAGATAGACTGAGTTTCCTGACTGCTGTCACCCACCACTGTCTGCCCCTCCAAACCACCACCCTCCCCCAACCCCTTCCCTCCTCTTTCCCAACCCCCCTCGCCCCCCAGTCCAGGCAACTCTTGTGGATTAGTTAGGCCACCTTCAGGCCTGAAATAGAGGCCTGGGTTACACCGACTTGATAAATTTGTGGGGTGTTAATCCACTTTCCTTTTCTGGCAAAGGCCCCTTTCTTTCAGGGAACGCATATCCTTTAAAACTTTAAGCGGGCTTCCCTGTTAACTCATCTCAGCATCCCCACATTCTCATTATACACACTCAAATTTGTGTTCTCAATTGTTATAACAAAAAAAGCATTCACTATGGATGGCGGTTATTCTGGTATGTGTGTGGCACAGTGGAAGATCAAGGGCCATTAACCAACCCATACAAAAGAAATTAGTAGGGATACAAGTCAAATGCAACTATGAGTTTTATACTTCAGATTTCACCTGGCAAAAGGTTTAGATTCCACCCTCAGCCAGAGTGGCTTTTAGAACCACAGTTTTGGTCATAGCAGGTGAAGCTAGCTTCTGACTGCCCTGAGGATAAAGGCCCAAATCCTTACCAGGACTCTGCTCACCCTGGAGCTCATCGCCGCTCACTCCTTGGCAACAGCCAAGCTGGCCTTCCAGCTCCTTGACGGACATCCCCTTGCCATTGCAGGTCCTCGCGCCTGCTGCTCCTGCTCTCTGCCAGGACCATTCTTCTCCCTGATCTTACGGTAGGCCAGCTCCTGCTCACCCCACCTCACTGTGCTGGTCACCCCTTTTTTCCAGGAAACTGCTGCAGTGCCCCTTCCCCTCAGGTCCTCCTGCTGTGTGCCCCCAAAGCACATTCATTTCTTCTGTGATAGCACTTATCACTCTGTACTACAAGTGTGTGTTTCCTGCTGTTTCCTTCTCTAGGACGCGAGCCCCAAGAATACTGAGACATGTATTTTTCCTTGTGGTGCCCATACCTAACAGTGCTGGCTCATAGCCGGCACTCAATAAACATCACATGAATGAATCATAGGATGATTCATAGTAAACAAAAACCCTCATCTCTAAATACATCATTCTCTCCCTCGGAGGCAGCAATGCTTCACTCACAGCTTTGGGATGGAAAAAGCAAGACATGGCCTGTGGATGCTGTAAATGTGGTTTGCTCAAGAGAGATAAGCACATTTTCCCTTCTTTAAAATGACTTCACAAACAGGAAACATAAAGAAATATATATGCATATACTTAAGTATATGTATACATAAGTATTATGTAAATATATAAAGCATATAAATAGATGCTTGCAGCTGCATGGAGAATGTTTAGAAGGATGCACAGCGGTTATTTCTTAGAGATTGGGAAAAAGATGTGGAAGAGGAGAGAAACTCTGTGCACACTTTGATGCTGTTTGATTCCCGCCCCCGCCCCCCACAACCACCATGCATTCTTTTTGACATTGTGAACAGCCTCAAATATACAGACAAGCATAGAGAATAATGTAATGAACAGCCACCCAACACACCTACCACCTAGCTATATCTAGTCTTTGCATTCTTTCTGAATTCACATGTGTTTCACAGCAGAAAAAACTATTTCCAAGAGTTATACTGAAGCAGAATCTCCAAACTGCATATGCAGAATTACTATTCTGTGCACTTTTCTGTATGTATATTGTACTTAAATAAAACTTACATTACATTTCAGATGAGACCTTTTCCTCAATTCCTCTTTTCTGTAAGGGATCAGAGGAGCCCAAACTTGGGCTGGATGGCAGAAAAACTAGATTTTGTTAATATTGCCAAAAAAGTCAATAAGCAATCAGCCATATAAACGTAACAAGAGCTGTCACAACTGGTAAAGATTAGAACCAATGGTAACTTTCATACTGACACACCTGCAAAAATATGACTTACCTGTATGCTTTGTGCTTGTGTCCCTTGAAAATTTTTTGGAAGCATCTGTTTCCAGAAACCTTCCTTTGAATAGTCAAAATGTACAGCCATTGGTGTATTGTTTTGTTGAATATTAAACCAGACCTATAAAAACATTAACATAAAATCAATCTAGGCCCATAGGAGCCCAAAACCCATAGCTGGTTAGGATGAAGCAAATGTTACAGTCCTACTACCCAATGAAGTGGCAGAAGCCAAGGAGGGTTCTGAAGTAGGAGGTAGAGAGATTCCAGGCATAGGTGAACATTATACTGCTTACTGGTTCTCATCCTTAGAGGTACTACAGAATCACCTTTGGGGGAAGGGGTCTTTAGGAATAAAAGATTTCCCTGGCCCCCACACCCCAGGGATTCTAATTGAACGTTTACATTTTCTTCAAAGTTCCCCACATGATTCTAATGTATGTAGCTAGGGTGGAGAATCACTGCTTTGACTCTTGAGGAGATAGCTCAAAATAAGATCCACACTCCCCGCCGCCCCCCACCCCCCCACAATATACTTACATTTCCATCATCAAACAAACAGTCTACACTTTGTAAAGGACAAAATGTGTCAAACTGCTTATGACATTGCCCAGTTAATGGATTCCAAAGCACATATTCATCAGTTTCTTGAGTTAATACATAGGCCACATGCCCCTGTATGAGAAGGAGTTACAGTCATTTTGGGTAGATGATTGATTGACTTAACACATTTTTGTATGTGAAAATTACAATGTAAGCATGTGATATCTTTGGGACCTTCTTTAGGACCTTTAACATTTTTTGGAGGGGAAAAAAGCCGGTGCTCTAGAAATCATTAGGCCCAGGCTAGAATGAGGATGCAAATGAGAGAATTTTTAAGCCAGTCCTGTCATGTATGGCCCTGCAGGGTGTGCCCTCATGGCAGTAAAATACATTATTCTAACAAAATCAGTACATTATGACAATTTCCCTACAGCTAGGCCTAAAGTGTTTTGAGGTAGGGGCACTTTTACCTAATTCACACAGTGGTGCCATTGGGACTAGCCCTGCTCTGAGTAGATTATATTCAGGAGACTGACAGTGAACACCACACAGAGTTAGGGAATTGAAACTTGCCTAGGGCCGGCCGAGTGGCGCGTTAGTTAAGAGCTGGCTTGGGATGCCAGAGGGCCCCGGTTCGGATCCCACATATGAGGGCCAGTGACACTGCCCTCTACAGCTAAGATGCTGAACAACAG
>NW_017731392.1:4352106-4366836 GCF_001890085.2 Hipposideros armiger | reverse complement strand
CCCTTCCCCCAATTCCCCAGCACTGTTCCCATCCCCCAATTCTCCAATAAAAAAATCTTTAAAAAGAAAAAAAGAAAAAAAGAAACTTGCCTAAGGCTCTGAAAAAGCCAAGTGAAGTTAAAAAGCCATTAAAATAATTTTGAGAACAAGATTGGGAATTAGAAGCTAGAGAGAAAGTATACAGAAAACCGTTTGAGGAATAAAAGTCGTCATTATGTTGTTATGATTTTCTCTGCACATATCTTTTGGAGTCCAAACCTTTCTTAGCAAAGATTAAAAATTTCAGTTAATAATAATAATGACTATTTAACATTTTATTGAGTATTTATGTACACCAGGTACTGTACTCAGCATTCACACTAATTTTCTCACTTTGATTTACTCCAAATTGTCAAGTAGGGATAATTATTAATGCCCATCTTTCAGGTGAAGATTCAGAGGTTAAGAGGCTTATCTAGGGTAACAGTAAATGGCATTATTCCTGTTTCAGGAGGAGGTAACTGAAGCTCAGAGAAGTAAAAATGGATCAGATCGTGCAGTTAGAAAATGGTATTGCTGGGTTTTAAAACCCTCTTTGATGGACCCCCAAACCCATACTCTTTAACACTGTGCTGTGTAGCCTGAGCTCCCTAACGCCAAAGCTCTTGCTCTTCATCATTGTGCTCATCTTCTTTACAGTAAAGAGGAGGCATCACCTCAACTACAGAGCTGAAGTCAAACACCTGAGTGTAGCCGCCCTTGGCTTTGACTCACAGATACAAATGCAAACGTTTGTTGAAATACTGTTGACTGTTTACTGCCATCTAGTGGCACTTAAAACTACAGCAGGGAATCATGTGGGGGAATTAACCATAGGCTTTTAAAAAATATATAGCTAACATACAATATTATATTAGTTTCGGCTGTACATCATAGTTATTCAACATTTATATACCTAAAGAAGTGATCACCATGATAAGTCCAGCGACCATCTGACACTGCACCACGCTATCACAATGTTATTAACTACATTTCCTATGCTGTACATTCCATCCCCATGACTTATTTTATACCTGGAAATTTGAACCTCTTATTCCCTTTACCTTTTTTCCTCCCTTTAAAAAACTTTCAATTATTGTTGACATTCAAATATTATTTTCTATCATTTCAGGTGTACAGCATAGTGGCTAGATATTTATGTAATTTAAGAAGTGATCCCCCTGACTAGTACCTACCTGGCACTATACATAGGTATCATCATATTATTGACTATATTACCTATGCTTTGCTTTACATCCCCATGATATGTTGTAACTACCAATTTGTACTTCGTAATGCCTTCACCTTTTTCACCCTGCCCCCCAACGCCCTCCCATCTATCATCCTGATAAATCTAGTACCCATCTAACACCATACAGAGTTATTACAATATTATTGATTATATTCCTTATGCTATAACCTATATCCCCATGACTAGTTTGTAACAACAAATGTGTACTTCTTAATTCCTTGCCCTTTTTCACTCCCCCGCCCCCAACTCTCCTCCCTCTCATCTGGCAACCGTCAAAATGTTCTCTGTATCTATCAGTTTGTCTCTGTTTTGTTTATTTTGTTCTTTAGATTCCACATATAAGTAAAATCACATTGCATCTGTCTTCCTCTGTCTGACATATTCCACTCAGCAAAATACCCTCCAGGACCACCCATGCCACCGCAGATGGCGAGAACCCATTCCCTTCCAAAGCCGAACAACATTCCATTGTATATATATGCCACCTCTTCTTTATCCATTAATTCATTGATGGACACCCAGGCTACCTCCACATCTTGGCCAATGTAAAAAAATGTGAAATAAACATATGGATGCACACGTCCCCTTGAAGTAGCATTTTGGGTTTCTTTGGATCAACACCTGGAAGTGAGATCACTGGGGCATTCTTTGTCTTGTTATACCCTTTGTATTAAAGTCTATTTTGTCTAGTATAAGTATTGCTATCCTAGCTTTTGTTTGTTTGTTTGTTTGTTTCTATTTTCATGACATAGCTTTTCCATCCCTTTACTTGCAGTCTGTGTGTGTCTTTTGATTGATGTCTCTTGTAGGCAGCATATGTAAAGGTCTTGTTTACTTATACATTCAGCCACCTTATCTTTTGATTGGAACATTTAATCCATTTACATTGAAAGTAATTGTTGACAGAAATATAGTTATTGCCATTTTATTATTTATATTATTTATTTATTTTTCTTAAAGAAGTCTCTCTAATATTCATTGTAATACTAGTTTGGTAGTGATGAACTCCTTTAGCTTTTTCTTGTCTGGGAAGCTCTTTATCTGTCCTTTATTTTAAATGATAGCTTTGCTGGGTAGAGTAATCTTGGTTGTAGGTCCTTGCTTTTTGTCACTGAGTATTTTGTGCCAATCCCTTTTGGTGTGCAAAGTTTCTGTTGAGAAATCAGCTGACAGTCTTATGGGAGCTCCCTTGTAGGTAACTGCTCTTATCTTGTTGCTTTTAGAATTCTCTCTTTGTCTTTAACCTTTAGCATTTTAATTATGATGTGTCTTGGTGTGGGCCTGTTTGGGTTCATCTTGTTTGGGACTCTGCGTTTTCTGGGCTTATATATCTTTTCCTTCACCAAGTTAGGGAAGTTTCTGTCATTATTTCTTCAAATAGGTTTTTAATTCCTTGCTGTCTCCCTTCTTCTTCTGGTACCCCTAAGACGCAAATATTGATACACTTGATGTTGTCCCAGAGACCCCTCATTTTTTAAAAAATCTTTTTTCTTTTCACTATTCTGATTGGGTGTTTTCTGCTACCTTAAATTCTAAATTGTTGTTGATTCCCTCTAATGTATTCTTCATTTCAGTTATTGTATTATTTATTTCTTACTGGTTCTTGTTTATGTTTTCTATCTATCTCCATTTTTATGTTTCCTATCTCTTTGTTGAAGTTTTCCCTGAGATCACTGCACATCCTTATAACCAGTGTTTTGAACTCTGAGTCTGGTAGATTGCTTGTCTCCATTTTGTTTAGTTCTTTTTCTGTAGCTTTGTTCTGTTCTTTCATTTGGGACATGTTTGCCTCCCCATTTTGGCTGCTGCCCTGTGTTTGTTTCTTTGTATTAGGTAAGGCTGCTATGTCTCCCAATCTTAGTAGAGTGGTCTTATGTAATAGGTGTCCTGTGGGGCCCAGTGTCACAGTCTCTCTGGTCACCTGAACTGGGAGCTCCAAGTGTGTCCCTTGTGTGGGTTGTGTGTGCCCACTTGTTGTAGTTGAGCCTTGGTTGCTATTTGCATGTCAATGGGAGGGATCAACCCCTTGGGCTGACTGGTTGTGAGGCCTGGCTGTGACTACAGTGGAGGAGCTCCTAAGCAGGGGCTGACCCTATGGAGCAGGATTCACTTTAGCAGAGTTCTGGTGCCTGCCCACTCTGCCCTTTGGGTTGTCATCCTTGGTGGCTGGGTGATGCTCCAGCTCTATCTGAAGATGTCCACCAGGTGTGCCAGCCCCACAGACTCCTGGGAGGGGCCCCACCACAGGCCAAGTTCAGCTGTGGCTTGTACCCTGCCCAGAGTCACTTGGGATGAGCCACAAAACAATGTGCAGATAGCCACCACTGATGCTGGGCTTGGAGGTGCCTCAAGAGGCCAAGCCACACACTGAGGCTGGATGCCACTAAAGCTGGGCTTAGAGCTGCTCAGCAAGAGTTATGGGACATGCCAAAGCCAGATGCTGCTTGTTTGGGCTTTGTGATCCTTTGAGAGATTTTAGAAAAATCTGCAGAAGGAACCAAGGCAGCTGTTTTTATGGAAAAGCTACTGTAAGTGGCTTGGGTGTGCCTGAAAGTTGGGTGGGACAGGGTCTCAGGAGATCACCAGGGCAGGGTGAACAAACGGTGATAGTCAGGTTGATGGGGACTCAGCTATGGCGGCGCCCACATCTGCACACTAGGATGGTGAAGGGCTCAATATAGAAACAATGGATTCTGCCAGCACTTCTGTCTGAAAGAAAGCTGTCCCTCTGGCCCTCACCCTGAAGCCAGAGAAATTCATTCATCCCCCTATATCCCTGGTGCCTTCTCAGCTGCTGCCCTGGCAGTTGAAGCTCAGAGTGAGTGAATCCATAAGTGAACAAATCCATGTGCAGGCCTTTAAGAGAAACTCCTGGCAGAGCAACCACCCTCATCTCAGCCACAATCTTTACTGGTTTTCACAGCCAGAAGCTATAGGGACTTCTCCCCAGCACTGGAACCCTGGGCTGGGGAGACTTGTGTGGGGCAGGGACCCTCCATTCCTCCAGGGTAATCTCTACAGTTGAGATACCCCTCCTGATTTTTAAAAGTCACACGCAGGTGTGGGTCCAGCCCCTTCTGCATCTCTACCTCTCCTACCAATCTCGAGGTGGCTTCTTTTGTATATTCTTAGTTGTAGGACTTCAGTTCAGCCAGAGTTCAGGAGGTTATCAATGATGGTTGTTCTGTAGTTTAGTTTTAATTTTGATGTGATCGTGAGAGGAGGCAAGCACGTCGTTTACGTACTCCACCATCTTGACTGGAAAACAACCACAGGCTTTTAGCTAACACATCTGTGACAGAGAAATAACAGGCTATGCCAAGGGAATATAGAGAAATAAGTGATCATCACAAAACAATACTTGAAATTTTGACACTGATCAAGATATTCAGGTTGAAATAGAAACAGTCCAAAAGAAGGCAGCTTTCTAGAGGTATGAATACAGGAGTATATAACTAAGTTGTAAAAATTTCAGGTAGGTAAACATGAGTTTCTGGTCCACTTTTTGTACAATTAAAAACTGAACAATGGAGAATAGGGAGAAGGGTTTTTTAAGAATCTTAAAATAAAGTATTAGAAACATATAAAGATTATGATAATGATGGGGTTAACAACCACTACAACTACCACTAAACTAGTGCTGCATGATCACCACCACTACCATCATTTATTGAGCATTTACTATGAACCAGGTACTCTTCTCAGTGCCATATATTTATTATGTAATTTAATATTTCTAGTAACCCCATGATGTAGCACTATTATTAGCACCATTTTACAAAGAAGAAAAACAAAAGGAAGTCACTCTACATGGTAGAAATTTTAATGAACCAACATTATCCTCTTAATAATTGCTTGCCTATGGAATTCGCTAATTAGCTTGTGAAAAGATGGAAGCTTGGGGTTGAAGTCTTTTAAACTTGCAGCTGAGGGCCAGCCGAGTGGCTCAGTTGGTTAAGAGCTCGCTCAAGAGTTTGAGCTCTGAGCAACAGTGGTTTGAGTCCCTGCCCGAGCTGAGCAGTCACTGAGCTGCCAACAGGTGGCAGGATGGCTCAGCTAAAAACAAAACAAAACAAAACAAAACAAAAAAACCTTGCAGTTGATAGCTGATTAGTTTGTTTATAGTATTTAAATATTAACTCCAGCACTTACTTCTAACGCTGAGGTTCCCAGGAGGACCAAAGCTTTCTTTCCGAAATACAGAAAGAAATTACAGAGAAGTATGGCATGCTCCTCTTTACTTCCAAGAGCCAAGCTGATGCAGTGCTAAGGCAAAACAAAAGCAACAAGAACATAAATAAATAAATAAATAAATAAATAAATAAATAAATAAATAAATAGGTGAGGGAAAGAAAGCTGAGTAATGCAACTAATGCTAGGATGGCTGCAAAGCCAAAAGCTCAGGCACTAGAGCATTATTAGAAAGCGAGAACATTACCTTGGAACGTAGGAGCTTAATTTAACAATGGGGCAGTTAATGGGATACTGTGTGAGTGACCAAATAATTTACCACCCCAAATGGGACATTTTTATTTAGGATAAATATTAAACTGCCATGGGAAAACAGCGGACATATGGATTGGTATTTTGAGGAACCTCATCTGGTAGGAAATCACATAGTATTTTTGGAGGAAAGGATCCTTTTGTGAATGGTGCTACACTGTCCTGTACTAATACAGTGCTCTCAACTCAAAGAAAGGAAGAGATCTTAGTTGTAACCCAATCAGGAAGAAAGATTGAAACTTCTTTAACTCAAAGAACTGAACAGTTGGACTGGGTGTAATCAAATATATGGTGCCTAATAAAGCAGCTTTAGCAGGAGCTAAAAAGTACAGCAGAGGGGGCAGACTGGTGGCCTATGACCTAGTTCTAGCCTGTAGGTGTCTTTTGTTTGGTCCCCAGAATGTTTTTAAAAATTGGGAGATCTCATATAAAGCTCTGGGTTTCTGGCTTCTTTTGAAAAATCAAAAGACCTAACAATATATACTGGCCCAAATGTTTTTATGGCAATAATCTGTTATTGCTGAGTAGCAGCTGCAACATTTAGATGGGACATATGCTTTCCATCTCATTATAGTTCCAGAAAAGGGGCTGTGGTAGCCAGAGAGATAGAGGAGAGGAAGCTCAGAAGGTCTTGGAAGTGACTATTTACCAATCAATATGGAAGTATTTCATCGTTTTGACAACTAATATGGCTACATCAGTACATACTGGATGAACATGATAGTGAGGGATGGAGGGTAGGGAGGATGGTAAGATAGCTCCTCTGAAAGAAAAGTTTGAACAAAAGAGTGAAAGAGAGAATATGAGTAATCTTTAATGCCAGGCCAAGAAGGTTCCCCTGATTGGATTTCATAAGAGGAGAAGGTAATGGATGAGATTAGGTGATTAATATATTGAGTTCCAGATGCCTTGTATATATTATCCTTTCAAAACACAAATGACACAAATGAGGAAATTAAGGTCCAAAGAAGCTAAATAATTTATCTTAGGTCACACAGCGTTATTAAGTGGTTGAAGTAAGATTTGAATCTGGGTTTATTTGACTCCGAAGACTGTATGTAAGGTAGGAGAAAATAACTCATGTCTTGTGACAATCTAATTTGTCATATACTCATGGGCATCCCATGGCTAAAGAGTTCATGTTAATGGGAAGACATTAGCCAAGAGGAATCCCATGCCCGTAGTGACCTCTTGGTTATGGGTAGTGTTTGGAGTTGGAGGAGGGAGGACGGAGAAGGAAGTATTTGCTTGAATGGTTATTTTCATGGTTATTTTTAGTTATTTTAGAGGCTGTCTTTCAATTTTTTGCAGGATTATAATACCTCTGAACACATTCTGATTAGTTCAGAGTCCCAGAAGAGTCTAGAGCTAATGGCACCTCTTTCAGTTTTACCAGATTTGAATCACTGAATCACTGGAACCACATGCTTGTGACTCCCTTGTACTCACTAAGCAGAAAGCAGGGTAGCTGACCTATGAAATGAGCCCTGTACCCACTAAATCCAGTTCAGCTGAAATCTAGCCTCTAAAACATTCAAGGTAAGTGCCAGAACTATCAGTTCTAGATGGCAAGTGTCCCTCTCTTAGGCTCCCATCATACTAGTATTTTCCAGTTAAAAATATTTATAGAATGCTTGCTAGATTTAAAGAAGTGTACAAGTGGTACATATAAAAATAAATAAGAATCAAGTCTGCCTATTAACTCAAGGAGATTAAACTTGGGATGTATATGCACACAGTATGGGTGTCGGGTCCACATATAAGCAACTAAGTGGAATGGAAGAAGTGCTCTAATTAGGGTTGCCAGATTGGGGGAAAAACATAGGATGCCCAGTTGAATTTGATTTTTAGGTAAACAAATAATATTTTAGAATATATATATATATATATATATATATATATATATACACACACACACACAAATAGTACATGGGGCCTGTATTTTATTTGGCAATCGGCCTAAAGAGAACTCTAATCCAAGTGCTAAAAAAGAGCCTACTACACAAGCTCTTCATTCAGATGTGGGGAGACTGGGAAAAGCTTCTGTGAAGTGGTGGCATTTGCCCTAGACTTCAGGGTCTGACCAGCTCCATAGTGACAAGCCATAGCTCTTTCTGGAGATTGTCATAATACTGTACTCCTGAAATTCCTGTTGAATCAAAATATTCTGGTGAACACACAATGTGATATATAGATGATGTATTACAGAACTGTACAACTGAAATCTATGTAGCTTTACTATCAATTGTCACCCCAATAAACTTTAATTTAAAAAAATATTCAAGAGCTACTACTTATAATGTGGAGTAAAATTGTTGGTCTTTCAGAATTATTTCTATGGATTGTTAATAGAGCTGAAAATGATGTAAATAGATTATCGAATACTTTCAAATTTCATAAGGCAAAGTGCTACACATTTATAAAACAGGTTTCTTTAAAAGGTAAGCAAATGGGCTGGCCAAGTGGCTCAGTTGGTTAAGAGCTTGCTCAAGAGTGCAAGTTTTGAGCAACAGCGGTTCAAGTCCCGGCCCGAGCTGAGCTGCCGCTGAACTGCCAACAGGTGGCAGGATGGCTCAGCTAAAATAAAAAACAAGAAAAGCAAGTAAAAAATAGTATAAATTTTAATTATAAAATGTAATTTGTTACCTCTGATGTCATCCATATATCAAAATCATCATTTTCATCCAGTGTCTCAGGCATAAGAGGAATCAAAGATACAAAGTGAGCAAGGAGTTCCTAGAACATATTAACTAATGTTTATTGAGTGAATACTATATGTCCATCACCAAATACAGTGCTTTATATGCCTTATTATCACATTTGTGTATCTTACAAGCCTATGAAGTATATACTATTATTATTTTTGTTTTACAAGCTTGGAGGGCTAGGATAATTTGCCCAGGGTCACACAGCTAACAATATATGGGGTCTCTAACAGTCAGCCCAAGTTAGCCTGACTCCAGAGTGTGCCTGTTAGCCATTACATTTCATTGCAATAAATTATTAAAAATTTAAACATGATATCTTACATATATACTATAAAATATAACTGTTAAAAGTTGAAAAGAGACACTGAAGAACAGCAAAAGTTTGATTTGCTTTTAGGTTCAAAATCTATCAGAATTATTTTGTATTAATGTAAGCTTGCTATGAGCTGCTACAGCAGGAAGATACTCGGGTAGCCTGCTTTCTCAAGTAACAGAAATTATACTGTGGATTGTTCCCCCTCTAGGGCTAGAGACAAGGACTGAGGCTAAAGTAGGAAAGGAGAAAGAGATACACATAAGTAAACAATGACAACACAGAAAGTTCACTAACATTTTCATTAATTGACAACAGCCACCATTTATGTGCTCATATGACCTGTACCCTGTCATGGTTCACAGTTCTTGATAAGCAAAGAAGCCAGAATTTTATATATTTTTAAAAAGACAAATATTGTCTTTGAAATAAATCTAAGAGCACTATTATCTCCTTGGACTTTGGGTGCTCAGGAAACACAGGCAGAAAGAAACTCAGGATGGAAAAGCAGGGTGTAGCAAAGGCAATTCAAATTAGAAACTTGGATTTTAGCTTAAAGAGTTCAGCTGAGGGAGCTTTATAATAGACAAATAATATAAATATTCAGAGGAGAGCCAACTGACTCAATTAAAACCTGAATAAACAAAAGGTATAAGTGAGTTTTCATAGGTGCCCTTTAATCAAGGCTTACTTTTTTTTTTTAAAGGGAAGACTTATGTTTCTGATTTCATATTTTCCTTCCTCAAAGTGGAAAGAGCTATATCCTCTTTTGAGTCTATAATGAATAAAGCTTCATTTTACATGAGCTTAAATTTTGAATATATGTCTCTTTTGTCAGCTGGTAAACAGATATGCATTAAGCCACATAGGGATAGGGTGGGGAGTGTTATGTCGGCAATTTACACAGAAAAATACAACACAGTTTCTTCATTTCCACATACAAGAAGAAACAATCCTGGGAGAAGCAATGCTTAGGAGGACACAACTCCTTTAGGAACGTAAATGTTTATTTCGCATGGAAGTCAAAGGCACGTTTCTGTGTAATTTTTCAAAGTTCGCTAGAAAAGCTGTGAAGCCAGTATGGTCATGTGAGCTGGTGTGGCAACAGACTCTCGAGTCCAAGTGAGGAGAAATAAAGGAAGAAATATATTTTCTTTCTGGGGCTCAGGAGGATTCATTGCAACATAGATGGCTTTTCTCTCAGGAAACTGTCTTTGAAGGCAAAATAAGTTTAGTCAGAAAGTTATACGTGAAGTTAATAAAAAGTAAACAAGTTAAATATAATTTTGGAGTGACGAAAATGTTCTAAAATTTACTGTGGTGATGGTTGCACAATTCTATGAACATACTAAAAGTCATTGAATTGTACACTTTAGATAGGTGACTTATATGGTATGCAAATTATATCTCAGTGACGCTACTAAAATAAAGATGACTTACAAGTGTTGCATTAGAATCATGAAGAAATAGATCCAGGAGTTGTTGAGGTGGATTTAATGCCTTTATATATCTTGTTACTAAGATCTGTATCCCTTCATCATTAAACACAGTAGTTGTGATTCTTCGGTTGGGAAATACTGCCTTACAATTTTTTTTAAAAATCTGGGCTCTCTCCAAAACATCAATTTGATCTGAAAACTAAAACCAAGTTTAAAATATTTCAACATTGTACCATACTGTTCCCACAGGAAAACATCAAGAACTGATGCTTACTTTTGCCAGCTTTGAAATTATTATTACTGGCTTTTAAAATAGTTTACACATCTTTGGTAGTATATGTAAAAATAATTCAGTGTAAAACCTACCTTGTCTAGTCCTGGATTACAGGTAACATATGATATTTGAGGTTCAATGGTAGCAAAAATATTTAAGAAGGTGCAATCTTTTAAATTCTGCCCATTATAATCTTCTTTGGGAGACATGTAAGTCTTGCTCCAAGTATACCCCAGCAAAACTGGTGGAATATTTACTTGAAATGTTCCACTAATCTGAAAGAATATATCAATATAACCGATTCTGCATGATGAAAATAAACATCAGTCAAATACAATATAGCCCAGCTCAAGCTTCTCCACAGGAGGAAACAGGCTTACATGGGTACGTGTTGGTCCTACTAGTATGTACTTGGACAAGGATGATCAGGTTCTCCATGCTGATCTGTTCACAGGCACCCGGCACCCTGGGTCCCTATCTGATATGTACTATGCAAAGAGGGCAGGAGTAAGAGAGGGTTGACATGAGGAAACAAGCTATTGTAACCGAGTGATAAATGCTCTAAAAACAAAATCTAATTCAGGCTCAGAGAAAACGCTAAGAGGCCATGTTACGTTTTGCATTGAGTCTAAAAAGAGAAAAAAATGTAACAGCAGGAAGGACAGCCCACAGGTCCACAGGAAGAAGGAGCTTTTGTTACAACAACCCAGGTTTGTCCACCTTTGAGGCTCACATTCTTAACTACCTTTCTATCCTTGAGTCTGGCCTGAGACTGAGAAACATCTACAGGGATTTACAAATGTAGGAAGCCCTGGTACCTCCAATAACTGAAATCTCTATTGCTCTTTATTTGCAGCACTTATGTGTACAAATGCTGCCTCATGACATCTTGTGATTGCATATTATGCAGATATTTCTACTCTCCTGCCTAATATCCATTCTCTTCTCCTTTCTTACCAACAGTTTTAGGTGGCAACATGACAGCCACGTCACATAAACAAAATGTAAGAAGTCTGCCAAGATTTTCTAGTGAAGTGTCTTTTCCTGACCCAGGCGCTGCCCCTCCATGCTCCACCATGTCTGCAGCATGAATACGAGGCTGGAGGTGCAGTGAACAATTTGCAATCCTGAGGATGAAAGCCACATGATAGGGACAGTAGAGCAGAAAGACAAAAGTAGCTTAGCTTCTTGAAGATATTCATTCTTGAGCTGCTTGCTGCACTGGCATCCAGACATCTTTTTAGGTGAGATAAATAGATCCCTCACATCAGCCACTGTTAGGTTTTCTGTGGCATATGGCTAAATATGGTACTAATACACACATTAATTTCTTCAGATTCGAATGCCCTCGTTTTCTTGACAAACTCATCTTTAAGGACTTGATTTAAAAGTTATCTCCTGTGTAAATACTTCCCTGATCCTTCATTCTCCTCATTCCCCTCTTACCCATCCCCAACCCCTCTGAACAACCCCCGTTTCCCCTCCAAACCAGGAAGAGTAAGGTACTTCCAACTGTATCATTGTACCTATCTCACAACCCTATCAAAGCACTACAACATTATGAGGCTGTACTGAAATGTGAGTTTTCTCCTATAGACAGTGAACTCTATTGCAATAGAAAATTCATTTCTGAATCTTCTTTATTTGGCATAGCCCTGTAAGTAAGTAACAGAGCCCCAAATGGAGCCTAGGCTGGAGTTTTTATATTTTGTTGCTCAAGTAGGCATATTCTTGCTACATAAACCAACAGCAGAGCCCTCTGGGAGTACAACAGAGTCAGGTACTAATCATCAGTCTCACCATTAACAATAAACAACATTGAGATGCTGAAGTTCCTGGAACTCATGCTTATAAAGCAACATCATTATTCGGAACATTTGTGAATCTTGTCCTATAAAACTATTATATGCAAATATAAACATTATATTTATAGACCTAAGGCTAGCTCTCCTGTTCTTTACCATTAAACACTTTAAAAGTTTTAAGAAAAATTTGTGGGTGACTTTTGTTCTAGAGACAGCTAATACTTTCAAACATTCCAACACCCCAATGGCTCTCAAATACAAGATCACTTTAACTGACCTAACCATTTGCCAATCACAGATTCTGATTCAAAGACATCAGTAAATGTTTCTATTAGCTAGAGGTAAAAACCTAGAATAATCAGCAAAGTATCATTTTCTATTACCTCAGACTGTCGCAGAAAAGCAGAGAAAGGGAAGACAATGGATCCAAGCCAATTCTTTCTTACATATGAATGACCACTGCAGCTCCTGAAACAGTGATCCTGTTAAAATAAACAATTTTTCTATGACTTACTTTATATCATGCCATGAATAATTTCACAAACTTACAGGTAAGTATAAAAAATCATTCTCTTTTTAAAAAAATACCAAAGAGTAAATAGAAAAGATAAATTTCTCACTTTTTAACTTCTTTTAAGATAATTGACTATTTAAAGTAAAATAATGACCTGTTGTGGAGTTTATGACAGAGTTATAGCTACACTCATTTTTAATGTAATATTTTTATTATAGTAGATAATGCTCAGTGCATCAAACTTTGAAAATACACTAAAGAATATATAAAAAATAAAATGTATCTAAACTTAACCCCCAATACATCACCACCATTATCAACACCTTAAGATGTTAAATGGTAGTGAAATATGTTGAAATGATGATGACACTTTCAAAGAGGAGATTATCATCATGGATGCTTGGTCAATTAGAAAAGGAGATTTAGGGCCGGCCGAGTGGCGCGTTGCTTAAGAGCTGGCTTGGGACGCCAGAGGACCCCTCTTCTTGAGCTGGGACATCCATCTTCTCCTGCCCTCAGACATCAGAGCTCCTGGTTCCAGGTGGGGTCGGGGGAGCATGTCAGACTCTGGGACTTACACCAGCAGTCTCCCCATTTGCAAGCCCTCACACTCAGACTAAATTATACCACTGACTTTTCTGGCTCACCAGCTTGTTGATGGCATGTTGTGGCATATCTCAGCCTCGATAAGCCTGTGAGCCAAATCCTATAATAAATCTCCTCATATATTTCTGTATGTCCTGTTCATCCTGTTTCTCTGGAGAACCCTAACACAGAGATAATTAAAAGGGGAGAGGGGACATATACCATGTATGTGGATTGGAAAGATCAATATTGTAAAGATGTCAATTCTAATCAAATTGATCTATATATTCAATCGATCCTAATAAAAACCCTAGCAGGTTCTGTCTTGTTTGTGGAAATCAACAAGCTGATTCTAATATTTATATGGAAATGCAAAGAGCTAAGAATAGCCAAAGCAATCCCAAGGAACAAAAACAAAGCCGAAGGACTTAGATTTCCAGATATCAAGATTTATAACAAAGCTTTAGTAATGAAGACAGTGTGGTGTCAATGCAGTGGTAGATAAATAGACTAATAGAACAGAGAGTCCAGAAAAAATCCAAATTTATATAGTCACAAGATTTATGGCAAAGGATGCCTTTGTAGTGCAGTGGGGGAAGTAACGATTCTGTCAATAAACGTTGCTGGATCAGCTAAATATCCTTAATGGGAGAAAAATAAATCTTGACCCTCTACCTCACAGAAATACAAAAATCCATTCTAGTTGGATTTTAGCTCCAAATGTGAAAGGTAAAATATGCAGCTTTTAGAAGGAACCACGGGATAATATCTTCATGACATTAAGTAGACAAATATTTCTTAAAGAGAACCAAAAAAGCACCAGCACTGCATTGCATTACACTATGCTAAATCAAAAGTTTCTGTTCATCAAAGACATATTTAGAAAGTAAGAAAGACAAGCCAGAGTGGGAAAAATACTTATAATATGTATATCTGACAAAGTACTCATATCCAGGATATACAAAGACTGTTAATAATCAATGAAATAGACTGTATTTACTCCAGTGTAAATTCTTACTTCCATTGTCTTAGATTAAATGATCATATAGGTATGGAATTATTTCTGGCCTCTCTATTCTGTTCCATTGATCTATGTGTCTGTTTTTATGTCAATACCATGCTGTTTTGATTACTATATTCTTGTAGTACGATTTGATGTCAGATAGCATGTTACCTCCCACTTTGTTCTCATTTGTCAAGATTGTCATGGCTGGGCCAGCCAAGTGGCGCATTGGTTAAGAGCTGGCTTGGGACGCCAGAGGGCCCCAGTTCGGATCCCACATATGAGGGCCAGTGACACTGCCCTCTGCAGCTAAGAT
>NW_017731392.1:4329020-4350571 GCF_001890085.2 Hipposideros armiger | reverse complement strand
ATATATATATATATATATATATATATATATATATATATATATATATGGTCATGGATGTGAAGTATAGCATAGGGAATAGAGTCAATGGAATTGTAATAACTATATACGATGTCAGAGGGATAGTAGATTTGGGGAGGGGGGTTATCACTTTGTGAAGGGTGTAAATGTCTATTACATTGTTTTGTATGCCTGAAAAAAAAATCAATGAAAAAATGGACAAAATACTTGAACAGATCTTTCCCAAAAGAGAATATTGAGATGGCCAGTAAACATAGAAAAGGTGCTTAATTTCAGTAGTTAAAATGAAAATGCAAATTAAAATCACAAGGTGATATGAATACACTTTTATCGATATGGCTGAAACAGAAAAACAAAACAGACAATGCCAGGTAATGGCAAGGATGTGGAGCAACTAGAACTGTTATAAACTGCTGCTGGAAGTATAAAGTGACACAACCATTTTGGAGACTGCTTGGCATTTAACTACTAAAGCTGAACATATTCTTGATCCAAGAGTTAGCAATGCCACTTCTAAGTATACACCCCTCAGAAATACAATACATAGATATATTTCCCAAAGACATGTACAAGTATACTTATGTCAGTCTTATTTGTAAGAGCCAACAATTAGAAAGAAGTGAGTTATCTATCAACAGTGGAATGCATTAAAAAAGTCATTGTATATTCCTACAATATACTATAGAGCAATGAGAATCACTGAGCTATTGCTAAATGCAATATTATGGATGACTCCCACAAACACAATGTAAAGAGAAATAAGCCATCTACAAATGGATGCCTGTATGAGATTTCAATCCTATAAAGTTAAAAAATCAGCAATATCTATCTATGCTGTTAGAAGTTAAGATAGTAGTTACTCCTGGGGAGGAAGTGGCTTGGAGAGAGCACAAAAGAGGCTTCTCAGGCAACGCTAACAATATGTGGTTGCTTGATCTGAAGCACTGGCATTTTTTTCCTTTTTAGCCTGTTGTCTCTACTATTTATTTTCCCTTGGAGAGGAAACAAAATATATACCAGAATAAGCTTGTCAATACAAATTTAATTCAGCAATCTGGGGTTGAGTCTCTTGGATCTGAATAATCTAAACTTAGCTGAAGTGGTTTGTAAATTCTAGAAAAAGCATATAATTAAAATTAAACCTCAGAAATAAAACATTTTAAAGGGTTTTAAAAATCATAGTAACAATTATTAAAAATTACAAAAGCCACTTTGGCAACAATGTAATGAAACCAGAATTCAAAATCAAAAGTTTACATTAAAGTCACTCAAACATTTGAAAATGTAAAAACAGTAAATAACTATTAGGTCAAGGAAGCTGGAAACATAATAAAAATATATAGAAAATAATAAAAATAAAAATAAGTAACCGAATATTAAGTCCAAGATGTTTTTAGAGATAAAGTTATAGTCTTAAACTGTTTCCATTATTTATGAGAGAAAGAGAGAGAGAGATTGAACAAACTAGACCTTCAACACACTTGGCCAAAATATCGATAAATGCAAATATCACAGTCCTAAGGAAATCAGAGGAAAACATTATAAAAATAAAAGTAGAAAAAAATGAGTTAGAAAACACAAAATGAATAAATTTTAAGGACAATTTCTAAAGTTCGTTCTTTAAAAAATAGGCAAATATCTTCCAAATTAATTCAGGAAAAAATGGAAAGGCACACCTGGATAAAGTTAGAAATGAGAAGAGAATAGGTAACAGCAGGTCAAAAATTATAAGAACCTATGCTGAAAATTGTATGCTAATGAATTTTAAAACCTTGAAAAATAACTAATTTTTCTTTTATTAAAAAATTATTTAAACTAACAACGAAGTTATTAGGTTAGTTTAAGTTCTGTTTTGTTACCACCAGGGTTTTTGTTAGTTTCAGCAAATGTAGGCTCCAAATCTGGAACTTTGCCAGCTCAAATGCAGTTCAGCTCAGTCCTGTCATCCTCAGTGCCAAAAATAGGCAATATGTCTGTGACACTTTCAAGTCCTCAGCTTTCTGCTAGCAAGCAACTAATGAAGGGGAGATCCACAGTAAGAAATAGTTGACAGCCAAAAAAAAAAAAAAGTACAAAGAGAAAAGAGAGGAAAATTGAGGCATAGGAAAAAACTGCTTTCTAAAGAATAGTGATCAATGATAGGCCAAAACATTTTCCAAACTGGGTGGTCATCTTGGAGCTCAGCCTAGCCCTGGTCTTTTATGAGAAAATGGAATGCTTTGGCCCATAATTAACTTGCAACCCAGTCCATGAGAGGAGGCAAGAATATAAGCCAGTCCCTTGCCTTTTCTAAATAGCAGTGTCACATAAGTTTGACACCTAAAGCATATGGAATTCATTCAATAACAACACAAAACACTTGCAATAATTTAACTGTTAACTTCTATTCACTTCTGGTCAAACTGATCATTGAGATAATTCACTTTTGAGAGAGATAGTTAGGTATTCTTTGGGATTTTCTAAATTCTATCATTTATCAGTTTAGATAATCAGAAAACTATAATCAGTTTAACTCCTTGGAGAATAGCCATCACCAAATTATTGTTTAATATTTTACCCTCAGCTTTTATCAAGAGTTGATAGAAAATGTTTTTAAAAAGAATGTATGTCTGTATCTCCTGGAAAACCAGGTTGGAAAACATTGTCATTATGTTTCTCAGTAGTTCTTATAGAAAGCTCATTGCTGAACCATGCTTCAAGGTCTAGTTCAACTTCACTAAATCCAATCCTGAATCCCTCCAGATAGAATTAATTGCTACCTCAATAGTATTGCCATAGAATTTGATAGACATCTATATTAGAGCATTTAATCAGAGCCCCAAAGGAGGATATGCATCTTTACACTTTTAGTGCCAACTTCAATAGGAAGGATCTAACATTTATGTTAGAGCTTGCTATGGCACTAAGCATTGTGTTAGGAGTTTTCATATATCTATGAGAAAGATATTCAATAATTTAAAAAATTTGATTGAACAAAACTGGCTTTTAGTTCCAGGAATAATTTGGCCTCTTTTACAGAGGTGACATATTTTCTTTGATCAGACAGTGAGAAACATATAACCCATTTTTGTTTATCTTTTTATCTTGGCTACCAGGAAGCTCACATTTTAATGTAATGTTCAATTGTAGAAACCCACTTCTCCCAAATTCCTGGTATATTTACTGCTTTTCCTCCTATATGTGATTTATGATCTGTTATTTTTTAACTGACTTGTCATGCCTGATTTTATTTCAAGTTGCCCCGAATCCTTCTCAGAAAATGTTACAAATAGACAATGCATCTAAAAGCAAATTTACAAATATGTTACTAGACTGAATTCAGTCTGAACTTAGAATTATTTCCACATTATTATAACTATTGTACTTTACCTCATGTTTTTCAATAATATTTTCATCAAAAATGTTGATATATATATTATCTTTTATTTTAGATAAGCTTGAGAAGCTATAATCGTGTCCTGGTGAACTGTAAATAAGAAAAACATATTTAAATGCTTAATTTATTTTATGAGAACATTATTCATACAGGACTATAAAATTACCTATGTTCTTTTATAAAGTGTAAGCTAAGAAAAAACTATGTGCTTTGAAGATGCCTGTTATCTTCCATTAAAGCCAGCATATGCTTTGTAATTTATTTTATTTATCTCATAAGATAGCTGGCACGAAAAATAAAAATGTTTAAATGTCAAGCAGAAAGACTTTCTACTACAGCCACTCCTTGCAAACAAATTATCTAGAGTATGGTACATTAAGATTTTCCAACTATCTTAAATTCTGCTGGTTTCTGCTAGGTCACACACCTAGTTAAATTGCTCTTTTGCTTGCAGCTAAAAGATATGACTATTTAACCACAGAGCTTATTCTGTTTCCCACATTTATTTTCTCTGAACCAGAAACTAAGATAGTGGAGTGCATTTCACAGACAGTGCAAGCTGTCTGCTGATGGCTTACTTGATTGGATGCATTTTGGAGGTAGCAAAAAGGATAGTATACTCTATCACAAGCACTGAACTTCCACGCTCAGCTCCAGTTTGTGCATTGAATCTCAATGAAACTTCTAATAGCTTGAAGAAGTTAAATAACTTGCTCAGCTAATGCCACCAGCAAGTGACAGAGCCCCACTGAATCCAATTTTGACTGCTTCTAAAGGCCAGGCTCTTTTCCCTATACCAACCAACCGCCAATAACATTATTTGTTGAAGCTTGCTGCTTAAGAAAGCAACTACTATTTCAAAGGGTCTCCAACAGTTTGTATAACTTTCTGAGACAGACAGTGACAACCGAAAAACGTTAGTTGAGTTTAAAGAATAATTTTAAGCTGAAGCTTAAGTGATAAGTTGACTTCACTACCCTGCTCCCTCGAGAGTTCCCTTTCATGTTGCAATGCCTAAGACAGGATAGTGGAGGAATGTATATTTACAACACTGTGCTAGCAGGAGAGATGATAACTCATTCGCAAGACATTTTTGAGCATCAACTTAGTATATACTTTAAATCACTCAAGTCTTATATTGTCTTGCATTTTGTATTCTCCTCAAACCATCTATCTCATTTGCATGTGCCTTTTATTTACCAAAATGTCATGTGGGAAAGGGAATAGAGCCCTTTATCGGAGGCGACAAAAAGCCGTGGCTGAATGGTTTTGCCTTAGCTGAACCCTCTGATCCACTTGGTTGTACTCTAAATGTGTTCTTGGCTTATCTCACTGCTATGATTTCAAGAATGCAAATACTCTACAGCCTCCTTTCTTTAGTTCACTTATAAGTTTATTTATCTTATTGGCTATTTTATGTACTCTTAAATCTATTTATTTAATACAGTATATTTCTAATAACTCTAATGTCTAAATTAATATACCAAATATTTGCACACACATAACCACATTTTATACCTTTATAAACCTTTAGCTTAATACATTTTACTATAGTGATCACTTAATATTGTACAATATAATTGACTTCCTTTCAATCAATACTCCTGTTCACACACAAAGAGTAAAAAAAGGTCGGGTAAGCAAATATCAGAGAACAAGGCAAAACAAGAAGTACAAGGTCCAGACAGGCAGCCACATAACAAGGGTACCACTTTAAGAACTCTGGCAAAAGACTGAAAATACCATTGAGCCTGTGTTGAATCTGGAAGAAGAGACTTGATTTCTGCTAGTAGCTAAAGTATCCATAGCATCTAAGCTAGTAAAATTCGAAAGTATACTGCTCTGTTTGGTTTTTTACTCCCATGCTGAAACAATGGCAAAAACCAGAGTCTTTTTCTCCTTGCAAATACTGGTTAGGGTCTGGAGGTTTCCACTGTGCGGAGTGGTGGCTATGAATATTCATATGGTACAGACAATTGCATTCAGTGGGATAGGTTTTGGAGTAAGGGAATTCTGTCAAAGCTCTTTGGCAAGGGAAGACTGGAGAAGATGCTGGTAGTTGGTGATTCTGTGCTCCCACAGCTTGCATGTGGCACCTCAAGGCTGTTCGTTTGTTTGAAAAGTGACTGAATGAGTACAGAATTTCCCGATTAGAGCTTATAGCCAGGACCTCATTTATATAATCGTGCAGGAAACAGAGTGACTGGAAGTTGAAAGGAATAGACAGATTGTTTCATCCTAAGAATCAGGACCTACTCACAAAGAGCCAAGGTCAAGAACACAGATGCTGCAGGGAAAAGCAACACAAGAAGCCCAAGGTCCCAGACGTTGGCGTTCAGGAACCAGGAGAAAATCAGGAGTTAAAAAGTCAGAGTGATGCCATCAAAGAAGCATGCAAATAGTCAGGAACCACACGATCTGTAGAAAATTGAGGATGCTAAACAAGATTGGGAGGACAAAGAGGAAAGGGCATCAGGAAAAGAGAAAGGACTTTGGTAATGGACGTGGCTGATGTGGTAAGGGATGACCCCTTATATAGGTTTCACTTCAGCGATCGCTAACGATGTAAACAATAGGAAGTGAGAACTGAAAATTGCAAATTGAGTTTAGAGAACAATTTTAAGTTCTAAGTTTCAAATCTGTCTTAGTGCACTTCATTTTTAATAACAAAAGCTTATTTATATAGCTATCTATAGCATCAAATATGAATCTTGAGAAAGAAGAACAAAACTGGACATATCACACTTCCTGATTTCAAACTATATTACAAAGCTATAGTAATCAAAACAGTATAGTACTGGCATAAGACAGATAAAGGCCAATGGTATAGTACAGAAAGACCAGATATAAATCCCTGTGTCTACATCAGGTCAACCAATCTTTGACAAGGGTGCCAGGAATACACAACGTGGAAAGGATAATTTCCTCAACAAATGGTGTTGGCTTGTTAGTGCTCTTTTTTTAGGAGCTGAGGAAAAATGGACTCTAACTTACCTCAAATCTACTTTAATTTCCTCATTCCAGCATGGATGAGATCCACTTGCAGTACTGGTCTGGTACACAGTGTGTTGAAAGGAAACTTCCACAAAAGGGTGTACAGTAGCCTGAAACACGTAATAAACATTGACTAGATTTTTGTAATATTTTACATAGCTGATAAAAGGCAGAAGCTAGGAAATTAGGCTGACAACTGGATGCCTTACTTTTTCCAGCTTTTCCAACAACCATTATGCATTCATTCATTTAATAAACACTTATTGGTCCTATTCGAATCAAACACTTTACTAGGATCCAAAGATAAATGGAACTTTCTCTTAAGAAGTTTATAGTCTATTAGGGGAAAACAAATAGGTAAACAAATATAAAATACGAGAAATAAAATAAAAAAATAACCAAGATATAATCATTACTCAGGAGAGGAAATGATTAACTTTCTGGGGTGAGGACGAGCAGAGCTTCACAGAGAAAACACTGCCTGAGCTTGAGCTTAGAAATAGCAGTTCATGTGGCCAATAATATGAAGCTGTGTGGAAGCCATTCCAGGCAAAGGAAAGGGCATGAACCTAAGCCTTCCAGAACAAGTAGTAGTATGATATGATACTGCTGTTCGGTGGAAAGAGACGTGGCTGACCGGTAGGTAAGAGCCAGATCATTACAGATATTTGTAGGCATTCTGTGGGGCTTGTAACTTATTCTATGGACCCTGAGAGCAGGAGAGCAGGTAATGAAATGGTTAGAACTACAGTTTATAAAAAGAGCACCTTCACTGTGTTATGGAAAGTAAATTTGAAGCCCAAGAAATTAGAGATAGAGAGACCAATTAGGCTCCAGTTGCAATTCAGGGCAAACAGAATCAAAACCGCACTTTATAGAAGTGCTAAATACTTACCTCATTTAAGATCTCGTCTGAGTCTCCCAATTTGATTGATTCTTCATGTCTGAGGCGAGATATGGATGATACCAAATGAGGAGACATATCCAAGGCTCTTCAGGAAAAACAACAGAGAGATACACACTTTAATTCATTTTAATATTAGTTTTGGTGGAAGTGGCAGATTTTTGCCTATGCTTATGGACATATATAATTCAGTTACTCTGGATTCTATAGCATTTGTTTTGGATCTTGATGTCATAGGTGGTTAGAGCTTAACATCTGATGATCCCTGCTCTGGAAGAGCGGCTCCTAAATGCTGAAATATAGATTGGATCCATTCTATGACAAAGTATCCACTGGTCCTCAGCAAAAGGAGGAAAATGATACTTTAAGATTACATGCTTCCTATTTCTGGTGTTGCAATACTTTCTTTTATAAATTGATGGTTATAGAAAATGGTGATTTTAATGGTGTTATTTCACAAAACAGCCTCTGAAATGTGCATTTGTTTTGAGAATATCAATTCTGTTAAATAAATAAGGTTGTAGTTTACAAAAACAGGCAAAACTTTTAAGAAGTTTTTACTATAGATTAATAGCTAGTAAACAAAATATTTGTTTTTCACATGCAGACTTCACAGGATGTAGCAAACACAAGCAAGTAGAGCACATACATGTTAAACTTAGTGAGGGATACTTAATATTCCTGAGGTACCTGGGTACTAAATATCCATAACATATGAACCATACATGAGATTAAATAGGTAAGAGATACTCAATATTCAGGAATATACAAGAGTATTTAATATTCATGATGCCTTAATTTGGCCACCCAATGGTGATACCCATATCCTCTGCCAAAAAAACACAAATAAAACCCTGAAGTGCATGCAGAAGAGATGGGTAGGATCTGATTTTGGTAGAAGTCATCTAAAATGACAAGTCCAAAACAGCCTGCTCTCTCCAGAGTTCTACTTCCAATACTGCGAGGGGCCAGGGGCAGAGTGCAGTAGGCAATAGAGGCTTCCCAAGTTTCCACAACAGGGAATAGGGACAAAAGGCATTTATTTGATATAGCACCCATTATTTGATATAGACATGTTAAAGTCACTTTGGGCATCTCAAACTTCTGAAAATTCTTAATCCATGGCAATGACAGGAAGTTTGGCTATCCACATGAAGATTTCAACTTTTATTTAGCTTCTGTATATGGGGCATTCAGAAAGTGCAAAGTTTTACAAATTGAACAGTATGGAAATTTACATTTAAGGTAGATCTTTTGCAACTCTAAAAATTGGTGCATATTGCCTTACCTATTAACTGATGTTTTCCTGCTAGGGATATTATAAGCCCTCAGTATTCGGACAAGAATTTTAACATCTCCGTGACTAACAGTCTGTGCTACCACTTTTTTCCTTTCTTTTCTCTGAGGCTTTAACTTCCGTCGTCGTTCAACAAACTTACAAACTGCATGTGTCAGCTGGCTAAAAAGTAAAAGTGATCAGCTGCTTATACACAAGATAACTTAGTTTTAAAAGATATCAATTTTTAAAATTGATTATTATGAATAAGGCTGTTATTTTGAGCCGTATTCTCTCCATGTGGAGAGGAGACAGAGTTGTCTTTAGACCGAAGGAAGGAATCACTTTCTGAGTATAAGAGATTCTATGTTCACTCTCATGTTAAGAGGGAACATGAGAGTTCCATGCTCATTGGGTATATGGCTTGAGAAGAGAGAAGGACATGGAGAGGTAATTCCACGAAACATGATGTTCTCTCGGAATTTTGTTTTCTTCAGGAATCATACTCTTAAAAGTGGTTAGAAATTCAACTTTTCTACATGGATCTGAAATAGGAGTTAGTTACATATGCTGCCAACCTTGGTAACATAAATCCATGAAATTATAGCTGTCTGGTCACACCCATTTTGCCCAAAGACCAAAAATAAAACACAATAGATTTTAGCATCCTAAACCAATTAAAACCTTATTGGTTATACTCCCCAAACTATCTGGGGAGTATAATCAATAATGTTGTAAATATTTTTTAGGGGGTCAGATGGACTCATGTCTAGTTAGGGAGACCACTGCATGGATGGTGTAGAGGCCTGACCATTGTGCTGTACATATGAAGCTGCCTTTGCATAATACTGTGTGTCAACTAAGATTTGATATATACGTGGTCACGGGATGTGGAGTACAGTGCGGGGAGTGGAGTCGATGGAATTATGATAGATATATATGATATTGGGGGAGGGGGCAGTTGATTGAGGGAGGGGCTTGGTCACTTTGTGAGGGGTGAAAAGTATAACTATTGCCTTGTTTTGTACACCTAAAACTAATAATGATTAATAATAATAAATAAAATAAAGTATAATATCACAATCAGAAAACTGAAAAAAAAATAACCTTATTGGTAATAGTAGGAACCCAGGGAGGTTTCCCAGAAACATGGCATCCCTGCTCCTGGTCCTACCCCTACGTTTCACAGACGGGACAGTATGAGAATTGAGTTACTCCAGCCACAGGCTCCCCCAGCTGCTCCCTGTGGCTCACAGTGCCCTTGTAGGGCTGAGGATTCAGTTTTGAAAGGGGTAGATGACAAGCTTAGTGTGTGGTGCTACCACCATGACTTTTCCACCAGCAGTCTCAGGACAGGAAAATCTTAGGACAAAACTAGTTTGGCAGAAAAGTATTTTTTTCTTGCCCTAAAAATGATCAGTAAGGAGAGGGTTATAAATTAAAATACCATACAAAGAAAAACACATAGATAGATATGTCAAATGCAATATTAAAATGACCAAATATATGTTAAGTCACTGTATTTCACTTCATGCTGTGTAACTTCATCTTTTGACATGTAACTTAATTAATATAAAAATAAAGAACTTATTAGTGGACTTTGAAGGCATTAGCTTAAAGCTCTATATTTCATGCTTAATAATAATTTTAGTAGGTACCTTGCAGAGACAAGTTCTTCATAATCAGCCACGATATCTGATAAGTTAAATTTGCTAATTTTGACAATTCTTTTCATGATCAACCTTCTCCTCTACAAAAAAATTTTAGAATTAAAAAAAATGCAGAGTCTATATTTTAAAATCAAGTGTTTACAATGCTACTGGTACCATTATTTTTTACCACTAATTTTTGCAAGCAATGAATGGAAAGGGGGATTGGATAAGTGAAATTATGGTTTTGTCTGTTTCCATTATCAAAATCATTCCTAATGTTAACATTAATAACACCAAAGCAAGTTATTTCTTTCTACTTCTTTTGCCTTTCACGTCTCTTTCATGTCATCTTAAACTCTGTTCTTATCTCTTTTCCCACCTAACTCATAGCACACCTGGACAGAACCAGTCTTTCCCAAAGGAGATGATTACCCTGTGAATGCGTTTCTGTAACAGCCACTTGTAATGGACATGAACCTTGACCACCAAGCTCAAAGAAATGTGATCACATTTCTGTGTTTCCTTTTAGTCAATCCTATCCTGACTTTAAGCTCCTTCATCCCTTCGTCCCCTGAAGTGCTGTGGTTTACAACATTATGAGTTACTAGTAAAAGTAAGGATTCTGGCAAAATACTGGCATATTTCTCAAAGTGAATTTTTAGGGTCAAAAACACTGCTATTTCCAACAACATGGATGGATGTTGAGATTATTATGCTAAGCAAAATAAGCCAGAAAAAGTCAAGAACCATATGATTTCACTCATATGTGGTTACGGGGGTGGGGGGGATAGTAGAAGAGGGAAAAGGAGATTAATTCTATGGTGATGGAAGGAGAACTGACACACAATGTGTGAACACACAATGTGAGGTATAATGATGTATTATAGAAATATACACCTGAAACCTATTTAATTTTATTAACCATTGTCACCCCAATACATTTAATAAAAGAAAGAGAGATGGGAAGTCTTTAATGTTCATGTTTAAACAGAAAAAGTTGGGATGTGCATTAATAATGAGTTTGCTGTCCTTTGAAGTAACCTCTGCATCAATAATGTAGATCAACAGTGTACATTTACAGATGGTAAGTACCTAACTCTGAAAAGGAAGTGAACAGAAGAGAAAATCTCTCAATGATGAGAAAGAGGTGATGAATAAGTAGATTTGACCATCTGACTCTCTGGGAAGAGTATAGTACCATACATCCGGCAGACCAGTTTTTACAAAAGTAAATACAAACATATTGATTGTACTATTTTGTTGTTGTTACCTTTTTCAGAATATTGGCAGAATTAATCCTTTGTGCAATAATAGAATTCACATCTGAAATGGACATATCTTTCTCTATCTGATTTTCACATTCCTAAACAGAGAATTAAATTAGTTTTACTTCTTTAATGTACAAGAGTTCAGATATGACATGAAGCAATAAAATATTAACTATTCATTTCAGAACTGAAATGAGCCTTTTCAGAACTGAAATGAATAGCTAATAGTGCACGTGTAGGAGACATTGGCATTGACAGAAGAAAACATTTCTTTCAGATTTTTCCACTGAGAATTAGATTAAGAACAGTTTATGATTATATTTTGTTTGCTTCTAGGGTAAAGTCCATTCATCTTTTAAAATAGAGTAATGATTGAGAAAAAAATGTAATTGAGGAAATTATGAGAAAATGTGGGCTGGCCGAATGGCTCAGTTTGTTAAGAGTTAGCTTCAGAGCGCGAGCTCTGAGCAACAGGGCCGTCAGTTCGAGTCCCACAATGGCCAGTGATGCTGCGCCTGAGCTGAGCTGCCGCTGAGCTGCCAACAGGTAGCAGGATGGCTCAGCTGGTGAGAGCAGGTGCTCCTAACAACAAGACTGCCTGTTCGATAGTGGGCTATGCCCGCCCACAATGAAGACTAAACTTGGACGGCTGCTCACAGCGGCTCTTGGCAGCTCACTCTGGCTGCCAGCCGCTCATGCTGGCTGCCAGCCACTCATGGTAGCTTTTTACATACAGCAGCTCCACTGCAGCCTACGCCGATGCCAGCGACTCACAGCAGCGCAGCTCCAGGTAGAGCTGTTGTTCACCATCTTAGCTGTAGAGAGTGCAGCGTCACTGGCCCTAACGTGGGATCAGAATGGGGCCCTGCTGCTCAGAGCTGGCATCCCAAGCCAACTCTTAATCAATGCACCACTCGGCTAGCCTTGTTTTATAATTTTCTTAACTAAGTTCCTGCACATATTTTGTTAAATATATTCCTATGTATTTTAGAGTTTTATTGCTATTGCAAGGGGTATCTTTGTTAATTACATTTTTAGTGGGTTTTTACTGGTATATAGAATGCTATTTTTTTCTTTAGTTTTTCCTTAAATTTTTCAAACATATAGAAAATTAGAAAGAATACTAAAATCCATATATCCACCCTCTAGATTAAGTAATTAATATTTTGCCATATTTATTTAATCTCTTATTTATTTATTTATTTAGTCTAAAATATCTCAAAGCAATTTACAGACACCATGACACTTCATTCCTAAATAAATACTTCAGCATGAATGTCTCAAAACTAAAAACATAATTCTACACAGCCACAATGCCATAATTACAAACAAAATTAACAATTTCTGAATATTATCTAATATTCAACCCATACCCAAATTTCACCAATTGCTGTTTTTCCCCACAAACCAGGATCGAATTAAAGATCATGTATTGCCTTTGGTTAAATCTCTTCAGTCTCTTTTAATCTAGAATACTCTGCCTTGCTTTTTAAAAAAGGATGACTTTTTAAGAGATCAAAATAGTTGTACCTGACAGCCAGTTGTCCCACATTCCAAATTTGTCTGATTGTTTCCTTGTGGGGCCTTTAACTTGTTTCTCTATTCCTCATATTTCTTGTAAATCAATTAAAGTCTTAATTTGATTCAGATTACATATTTTTTTTGGCTAGAGTACTTCATACATAATGCTGTGTATTTCATATTGTATCATATTAGCAGGCAATAATGTATGGCTGTCCTTCATTAATCTATTAGTTTTCTATTGCTGTCCTAACAAAGTCTCACAAATATAGTGGCTTCTAAAAACACAAATTTATTATCTCACAGTTCTGCAGATGGGAAGTCCAGGTTGTCAGAGCTGGTTTCTCTGCTCTAGGTTTCATAAGGCTGATATCAAGGTGTTGGCCAGGAGTTCTTATTGGGAGGCTCTGGGAAGAATCTGTTTCTAAGCTCATTTAGATTGTTGGCAGAATATAGGACTGAAGTCTCATTTCCTAGCTGGGACCCACCCTTAGCTTCTAGGAGGTTTTCTCCAGCCTTTGCAGGTGGGCCTTTAAATCTTAGAACCAGCAACTGCGTGTTGAACCCTTCTCATGATTGGAATCTGACTTCTCTTGCTGCTGCAGCTTTCTTTTGCTCCCAGCTGGAAAAATTTGTCTGCTTTTAAAGGCTCATATAATTATATTAGGGCCATCCAGATAATCTATTTTAAGCAATTAAGCAATGTAACATAACGTATTCACAGGTTCTGGACATTAGAGAGTAGACATCTTCAGGGAGCCATTATTCTGCTGACCACAATTAATAAGATTAAGTTGGACCATTGAGTCAAGATGGTGACATCTATTGTACATTTCTCCATTGTGGAGGTACAATTTTCCCTTTGCAATAAAAGTAGCTATTCATTTTTAAAGATGGATACTATATTCAGTGAATTTATTAGTTGTTGCAGTTTGTTGTAGAGCCTCTTGTTTTCCATGTGGACAAATGTATTTTCTGCAAACAAGGACAGTTCCAATTCTAATTTCCTTCTTTTCCTTTCCTCCTTTTTAGCTTAATGCATTGGCATTTACTGGTAGAAATGATAGTGGGCATTCTTATGTTGTTGAGATTAATGGGGAAACTGATGATTAAGTATAATGTTTGTGTAGGGGTCCATGAAGAAAAATATTTCCGATCATGATCTTCATATCAAACTCAGTTTCAGAGCCATACAGATAATAGGGTATAGAATCACAGTCAAGGGCCGGCCGAGTGGCGCGATGGTTAAGAACTCGCTTGGGATGCCAGAGCGCCCCGGTTCGGATCCCACATACGAGGGCCAGTGAACACTGCCCTCCACAGCTAAGATGCTGAACAACAGCTCAACCTGGAGCTGGGCTGCCGTGAGTCGCCGGCGACGGCGTAGGCTGCAGCCCCTGTGGCAGTGGATTGCCATGGGCTACCGTGTGTAGCCAGTAGCCAGCGTGAGCGGCCAGCAGCCGCAGTGAGCGGCCGTCCAGAAGCCGGCGACTGATCTGCCTCGCCCGGGAAGAGCGCAATGATGGTGCCAACTTGGGCCAGTGAAGCAACGTCCTCCACAACTAGACTGAAGAACAAAACAACAGTAACTTGTCTGTTCCCCTTGGCCAATCCCCCAGCACTGTTCCCATCCCCCCAATTCCCCAATAAAAATCTCAAAAAAAAAAAAAAGAATCACACTCAAAGGGTAGAGTATAAGAAATAGGTTTTCCAAAATGTGGGAAAGCTGGAGACAGAGAATTTGCTAGGGACACCTGACCACTTGCTCTATTTCTTCTCTTGAAGGATGACTATGGCCTTAGTAACCTTGACTTGGGTTCAAGAGCCAGAAGAGTCCAATGTTTGTAAACATTCCTTTAAGTAGAAGTACATTTACTATGCAGGTATTATTTCTTCTGGTGTGGTGATGTAAACCTTACCTGTGTTATACAGGTTTTTTTGTTTGTTTGTTTCTGTTTTGTTTTGTTTGTTCAGCTATGGCAAACCCCTACTCTGTGTGGGTATGTCACAAGAAGCTTACTCCCCATCAGGGTACCAGAGCCCAGGAAAAACCAACGTCAGAATTTGTTGCAGCTGTCCTGCACTATGTCCCGCCCTGCGTCTGTGTGTTTCTGCTTCCCTGGCTAATTAAATCTGAACGTTAGTCCAATCATCCAGTGGATGTGAAGGTGGTGCCTTCTTGTCTCTCCCCTCGGTCCTTCAATTCTACAATTAACCTCAAACACTTTTTTTCAATGCAGTTTACCTCCCTGGAAAAATCCAAAATGCTGAACATTATTTTTCTTTTTGAAATACTTGTTTTTATCATTAAATATCAAGCATATTGAAAATGTGTGAATGACCATCACTCAGCTTTAATTAATCCAAACCTTTCTCACATTTGATATTTTTTAATGAAGTAACACATTATGGATACTATTGAAGCCTCCCCTGCGTACACCTCAATCCCATTTTCCTCCTACCTCTCCCGAGGTAAACAAACCATATTTTGGTGTTTATCATTCTCTTACATGCTTTTACACTTTTAGTATATGCGTATACATCGGTCTTTGTTTAACATGTTCTAAAACTACCAAATCTTATCACAAAGCACATATCACTTGGCCATCTTAATTCATCATTGTTTTTGAGATGTAGTCAAGCTAATACACATACTTTGTATTAATTCATTTTAATAGCCAAATATTACAAATATACCATAATTTATCTTTTTTTTCTTTTTTTAATTTTTTTTAGCTGAGCCATCCTGCCACCTGTTGGCAGTTAAGTGGCAGCTCAGCTTGGGCGGGGAAATCCATTTTCTAATGGACATTGATTGTTCCTGGTTCTTACAATTAAAAACAATACTGCGATGAACTTTGTGTACATGTCCCCCTGAGTACATATGCCAAGAATTCCTGTAGAATGTAATACCCAGAGACCGGGTTAATTTATAGCACCTTCAAGTAAACTAGTTGTTTATGTGTAAACCACTCTCCAAAGTATAACTTAAATTTTACTTCCACCAGGATAGACAGCCCATTGCTCTAGGCCAGCAACACATGGAAGTATCAGGGTTTTTTTTGTTTTGTTTTGATTTTTGCCCATCTGGTGGCACTGAAATGGCATCTCAATGTTTTTTTAATGTGTAATTCTTTGAGTACTAGTGAAATTAAGCGTCTTTCCATGTAAATGACTACTCAGGGATCCTCATCTGTGAATTGCCCATTCATATCTTTCGCTCATTTCCTTGATTATATGGAATCCTTTGCCAGTTACATAGCATGCAAATTAAGTTTGAATTTTACTATACACAGATTCATCAATCTTGCCTTTTTGTGCTTATGTCTACTTCAATGTCATATTTTTTTGCTTTTCTATAGGTTTAAAGTTCTCCTTTTCATTTATAGATCTTTAATCCATTCTTCCTAACACAATGAGTCTGGATACACTGACAGCACAAAAATTGGTGCTTACACACCACTTACACCTTTCTTCTTGCACCGTCTCCTAGCAGACTCAAGCGCTATGATTACCACAATTGGTTGTTTCTACAGGAATTAACTCTTACAATCCACTATTTCAAGATTAATGGTGTACTAGTAAATGTTTAACAACCAGTTCTCTGGGATTGGGAGGGGAAGCCCCAATTTGTAGCATTTGCTGATTTATGGTGTATATATTCCCCCAGCAACAAATGTAAAGCAATCAACAGGAAGTCACTGAAGGTGGAGTTGGGAAGAGAGGCACATAACAGGCTCCCAATGGCTGGCGACAGCAGGCTCCAGCACACCACCCCCATGTAGCATAAGGCTAATGTCTCTCTCTCTTTTTTTCCCCTCACATTTTAAAGTTTCTGAAATTGAGGTGTGCTTTATAATCAATGTGTAAGTTTAACGTGGTAGTGTTTCTCTCTCTTCATAAGGTGCTTTTAAATTGGTGATGCATTTCACAATAGCAAAAATACAATATTTACATAAATTTATAATAGACCTAAAGGATTTTGTCTGTGAAATAGGTTGCAACAACCTGGAGCTGGGCTACCATGAGTCGCCGGCGATGGCGTAGGCTGCAGCCCCTGCTGCAGTGGGCTGCCGTGAGCTACTGTGAATGGCCAGCAGCCAGCGTGAGCTGCCAAGAATCGCCATGAGCGGCCATCCAGAGGCTGGCGACTGATCTGCCTCACCCAGGAAGACAGCAACGATAATACCAACATGGGCCAGTGAAGCGGCGTCCTCCACAACTAGACTGAAGAACAAAAGGACAGCAACTTGTCTGTTCCCCTCCCCCAATTCCCCGATAAAATCTTAAAAAAAAAAGAAAGAAAGAAAGCAGGAAAATATTAGCCTGTCATATAATAACTCACATTCAAATAGAAACCAAGTACCTGGAAGAGTAAATCTGGAATCTCTCTGTCATAGAGGGGTATTTGCTGCAGTGGGAAAACATCTAATTGACCTGCATTTCTAAGTTGCAATAGCTGGAAACGTTTACTCTTTTTCATTTCCTCTTCAGAAATAAAGTTAAATTCATCTTGCAACTGTTCAAGATGAAAATACTTAGGCATATCTTGCTCTTTGTGTTTTATGTACTGTAAAACATAAATCATGTAAAGTTTTTACTTAAAATAATTTTTTTATTCAAGAATTATTTCAAAGTATTGTTTCTCCCCCCTTAACTTTTCCTGGTTATGACTTATACAGAAAATCAAAATATTTGTGTTGCACACTGTGTTGAAATATGAGACTGTTTGCATTTAGTTGCCTTAAGAGTTGAGAGAGGATCATTACACCTATAAGTACTTCAGCACATCAGTTGGAAAGCTCCGATCTAGGAAAACTTAATTGCTATGTCTATTTATGCATTGCTTTATTCAATAAACGCTAGTGAAAGGAAGAGTGCTAGTTGACATAAGCGAGACAAAGATATATTAGCTGCAGTTCCACAAGAATAAAACACATGAATGAATGACTACAGCATAAAGCACAATGATATTAGAGCCTTAAAAGTTTATAAAGATAAAAAAGTTAACAGGAGGGCAAGAAAAGAAGAGCCCATATCTGAGGTCACGAGAGAAGCATTTATCAGACTTGTAGGGTGGGTAAGACAGCTGCCAGGCAGAGGGAATGACATGAAGAAAGGTGTGAAGGAAGCATGTTTGGGGCACCAGAGCAGTTCAGTTGGCTATAAGGAAGAGTAGGAGAAGTGACTAGATAATGGGATCTTTGAGAGAAGGACTGTGTCTGTAAGTAAGTCATCTTTCTATCCCAAGCATCTAATAATATGGCTGGCGCTCAGACATACAATAGATGCTAGCCTGAACGTCAGCCTGCAGGATGTGCTGTGGGCTGCTACGCGGTGGCAGAGTCTCAACCACCAGGCTTAAAGTAGCAATTACTTTAGTTGCTGAATTTCTAATTGCCTTCAACAATACTGAAAACTGTCCTCAGATTCACCTTCATATGCCTCCTAGTGCCTAGAAAAATATACAACCAACTATGGAGGAGTATAAGGGGATAGAGCTCAGGAAATAGAATATATTTACAGTATTGATACTTGCTAAAACTTACCATAATAGCTTCCATTAAATCAGAATATTCTGGATTATTTGGGTCAAGTCTGACTTCATTTGCCCACTGAAGAAGCTTCTGTGTATTAATGAGCCATGGAATTCCAGGAACGCTTCTTGCATCTATATTCCTTAACACACTAACACAGAGAAAACTAGTTGGTGAATTTGCATCCAATATGCAGGTTCTACTCATCTATCTGTTATACAGGGCAAAACCCACCCATTTCAGGTATTTAAAGATAAAACCTATCCATCCCCAGCATTTAAGGATAAAATAGAAGTTTAAATGTACTCTCTATTCTGGTTCTTTTCATGTTCTAACTTGTATCATGGCATTTTGATAAATGTCTACCCGCTCCCGTAAGAGACAGTAAGCTTCTTGAGGGTAAAAAGTCTGTAAATATTCACCTATGCCATCTCCACTCCATGTAGTAGCTAAAACACAGTAGATGCTGAAGTGAATAGTGCTTATTGGATGCATCCTGTAAACCCTGAGCACAGTAATTTACTAACTATTTTCTTCCCATAGGATGCACAACATTGAAATTTAGCCAAGATATTTGCTTAAGCAAAATTAAGAAAATCCACAATATAAAAAGAATCCTTAGGCTATATCTTTACAGTTGAAACAGACTATAAAGTGATATAATTAACCGAGAAGTATGTGTCAAAAGCATATCTTTGCTGGTCATCTGAGGCCATCTTCAAAAGTTGGAGAACTATAAAAGATAGGGCAGACTTATAATGCATCATTGGTGACCTAGCTATAGGCTAAGTGCAGAAGGAATTCAATAGTAACTGTTTCTTTAGAGCTATCAATTATTCCAGTTATTTAATCTCTGCCTTCATAGATAATGTCTCATCATGAGTAATTAAAGGGATTTGGGGCTAGAATATTTCTAAGATCCTTCCTATAAAGTACTTAAGAAAAGTTCCAGTCTGTCCACTGGATTCCAGGAATACAGTTCTGACTCAATAATGTCTTAGAGGAAACATGGACACATATTTTGTCTACTTGCCATCAACATCTATTCATATTTCTATGACATATTTGGAAACTATTGCTAACAAAGCCAATGCCTGATAAAATGTAAGCAAATTTACAAGTAAATAAAGTTTGAGTATTCTTCTTTTCTTTAATTCCCATTTCTGCCCTCATATTTGACCTGTTCTGATGTCTTTGTCATAAGAGATCTCTAGAGCCTGACACCCTTGGCACCAACATGTAACAAATTTTCCTTCTCATGGGAACAGTCTTAGCCCAGGTCCCTTAGAAAATAAGAACTGAGGCAAAGCATAAGTGATAATGAATAGATTAGGGAGTGAAACTTATTCCATTATAAGCCTGACAGGGCCCAGGCACGTTCAGGCATGCACGAGTGGAAGCCCGGAACACGAGACCCGGGTATGTCCAAATATGTGCAGGCTGGGGTACGGGACACGACCCTGGAGCCTGCTGCGCAGGTGCTTCGGCTCCGGTTACATAAGCCCTTATGTGAGCATGACTTACACTTGCAGGAGGGAGCATGCGCACTCCCATGCGCTCTCCTCCCCCAGATCACTACATAAGGTTGCTATTACTAATTAAAGATGCTGGTTCCTCCACATGTCGGCTCCTCATGCCTTTTTTACGCTGGGCATCTCACCTTCGAAACATCCCCTGCAACCACCCCCCCACACACACCCCCACGACAAAGCCTAAAAAAATTGTAATTGGATTTCAACATAGTCCCATGATTTCTGCCTCAAGGAAAGTAACAAAAGCCTCAGGACATCTCCTGCCCTTGTTATACTGTACTGATTCCTCTAGCTGCTCCTATAGGTGTGTTCATCTGTGAGCTATGGAAAACTCCTTCTGTCATCTGTACTTCCTCCTCCACAACCAAATGCCAATCAAGTAACAATTGAGTGTTATTAAGTATACTCACAGTGTCATACAATTACCTTTACTACATACTTCCAGAATTTTTTCATCATTCCAAACAGAAATTCTGTATCGTTCAACAATAGCTCCCCAGTCCTCCCTCCCAGTCAGCCCCTGACTTTCTTTTTCTATGAATTAAGCAATAAATTGTATTAAAGTTACCAGGGAGTAAAGACAGTCTATAAAACACCAACATTTAGACCGATAGCACACTTTAAAACAGCAATGATAAATCCCAGAAAATAATACAATTATAGCTTCAAAATGTTAAGGAAAAAAATTTTTTATTTTTAGTATCAGCCTCATATTTTATACTCACCTAAACTATTGTTCAAGAATGAAGACAAAATAAAGATATTTTGAGACATACAAAGACTAAACAAATTGCTAGCCACAGAAACTGATGAAAAGAATCATTAAAGGAGTAGGCTTTCAGCAAGAAAAGTAAATCCAGAATCTAAGTGTGGTAGATAAAAAATAGAGACAAACATAAAAGTCAATTAACTAAGTCAGAAAAATCAATTAACTAGTGAGTGTAAGAAAAATTGTTTTATGTTTAAAAAATGGGTTAAAAGAAAACTCTAGACAACAATAATTAAGACTGGAGAGGTTTGTTTAATGTATTAAAGCATTCTCTGGTCTTCTTGTGGTTCACTGCTTTACCTCTGGTGGTCAGTATTTGATGAATGAATGAATGAATGAACCAATGAATGAATGAATGAATCAATCAATCAATCAATGAAAAAATGAATACCTTCTCTTGGCTCTCCTTTGGCTCCAGGCGCTGCCTCTCACAAGTCAGTTTTGCCTTTTGGAGCACTCATCTCGGGTGCCTAGAACTACGGTTCAGCATCAGCCCTTCAACTCCCACAACCATAGAGGAGAGTTCTGTCACTTCCTCATCTGAGCTCAGAGGCCCAGCTGTAAAGTTTTTTTTTGTTGTTGTTGTTTTTTAGATTTTTTTATTTTTTGTTTATTGGGGAATTGGGGGAAGGGGAACAGACAAGTTGCTGTCCTTTGGTTCTTCAGTCTAGTTGTGGAGGACGTTGCTTCACTGGCCCAAGTTG
>NW_017731392.1:4296602-4328910 GCF_001890085.2 Hipposideros armiger | reverse complement strand
TCTTAGCTGTAGAGGGCAGTGTCACTGACCCTCATATGTGGGATCTGAACTAGGGTCCTCTGGCATCCCAAGCCAGCTCTTAACCAACGAGCCACTCGGCCGACCCCCAGCTGTAAAGTTTTACTTTGAGTTAACTTCTTTTAGAGAGGGCTCTGGAATTTGAAATCCTCTCTTGCAATTCACTCTCCGTTGAAACCTGTCATTTGTCCCCATCTTTCACAGAACTGCTTTCAATCTTTTGTAAAGATGAGTTCCCAAGTAACTGGAACTGCTCAGTGCAGCATCACAGAAGTCATGAAAGAAGAGACTTCGTGAAGTAAAATGATGAAGACAGGCCAATGAATACGGTCAGAACGTCGCGGGTAGCCTTCAGGAATAAGTGGAAGCAACGTCTGCAGACTAGTAACCGCACACAGGAGGGCTTAGGCAGGAAAAAACAGTCAAGTAGTGTTTTCAGGGTTTAATCAGATGCTTAGATTTTCCTTTGTTTTAAAAAACAAAGAAGGCTTATTGGATACAAAAGATTAACAGTATAGAGAGATGGAAAAGTTGGAAGGTAGTGTAAGAAAAGCATATAAATATGTCAGCAGAATCCCAAAGGAAACAAAAGAAAGTTACAAATTACCTGTAGAAAAGTTAGCTTTAAAGCAAGGAAAACAAACATCTGACTCAAAGAAAAAAAGCAAAGAACAGTATGATGAAGCCAAGATTGGAAATAGCAACAGTGGGGACTATGCTAAGGAAATACTAAGAAATAAAACAATAGTTCAGGATATTAAAAATTTATTCTCTAATTCCAAAATGAATTATGTTTATTCATTGTCCATTTTTTTCTTCTAGAATGCCCTTCTCAAGGTCTCTAAAAAGATGACCTCATTTACTAAGCAAAACAAGGACATCCATAGAAATAACATTTCTGTCTTTATAGTGATTTTTGTCTCATTCTCTGATTTGAAGAGGAGCTACTTCCTCTTCTCTAGAACCATAGCTATTCACTTGTAGTCTCTGGTTCAATATCTTCTGGCTCTAAAGGACCTCATCCTCTTTCTAATATATTCTCTGGCTCCTCTTCCATGGATTTCATTACTTCCTCTAAGAAGATAAGGATTGTCCCAATTTTTAAGAAATCTATACTTCGATTCTACTGTCTCTCTTATTTTCAGCCTCTTTTTATTGTTAAACTTCTTGGTAAATAAAGTACATCCACTAGTTCGGTTTCCTCAACATCAATTGTTGAGTGCTACTAACATTTAGTTTTAGGTTTTTTGTAGGGTTTTTTTTTCTCTAAAACTCTTTCTTATTTACCAAGAAAATTATTTATGAACTCTTACTGTGACTCTGGCCATATGCCACTGGTTTTATATACAATGTTCTTGTTATTTTTAAAATAGTCTCTAATTTTAGTTTTTATTTCCTTTTTAATCCCAATTATGTATAGCAATGCTGTTTTAAAACTTTAATATATTTTAAAAATAGACTTTCGTTTAGAACAGTTTTACGTTCGCAGCAAAATTGATCAGAAAGTGCAGTTTCCACATGTCCCCTCCCTCCCCACATCACATTCATAGCATCCCTCACTGTCAACATCCTGCACAAAACAATTTATGACATTGCAATAAAAGAGTTGCATTTGTCACAATTCATGAACCTATTTTGACACATCATCATCACTCAAAATCCATACTTTATGTTAGGGTTCATTCTTGGTGTACATTTTATGGGTTTTGACAAATACGTAATGTCATGTATCCACAATTATAGTATCACACAGAATAGTTTCACTGCCCTAAAAAGCCTGTGTGCTCTGCCTTTTCATCCCTCTCTCCTCCTAACCCCTGGCAACCACCAATATTTTTACTGTCTCAATATTTTCCTGCCTTTTCTATAATGTCATATAGCAATATTTTTTAAAAATACTTGTTTAGATGGGGAGGGGAAAGGCCATCATTTTGTTATGGTCATTCATTAATTTTTTTTTTGCTTATTCATTACTTTTTAAATGCTCTACTTGGCCCTTTATATTTACTGTTTTACTCAAACATAGTATAATATACATATAAGCCAGCATTATAATTTTTATAGAATTTTACTGTACTCATTTATAGTAATCCTATTTGTGGGTGTGATCTAAAAATTAATCCCAATTTCTCTAAGAAGTCCTGGGACACAGCATAAAGTTTCTAGGATTTTCTTTCCAGAAAATGGATAATGCATAAATGATTATTTTTATATCCATAATGACTGGGAGATATAAAGGCCCCAGAAATAAAACGCCTGGGATTCTTGGCCTTTGCTTATAAGTTAAGGGCTATGGAACTGCCTCTCTCATCCTCCGTGAGCCTATAACCCTAAACATTGAAGCGATATAGTCTGTTACATATAAAGACACTTATTGCATTAGTAATTATAAATAAAAAATATACTTTTTATATTTATAAGTATAAATAAAAAATAAATCAACATCCAAATAAACTAAACTGTTCCTACTACTGCTAGTTTTCCCTTTTATAGACGCACATTTTGTGTGATGGTTTGCTGAGGACTGGCATGATTTTTCAAGCATAAAAGTTTATTACCTGCAATAAGCGGATCTTAATGACTGTGACATGGGTGTCAGAGGAATACCGTTTTCATCTAAGGCCCATGATAGAGAATAGCTTAGTTTTCCTGATGTCAAAAGACAAAGCTCTTCAGTTTCATCTCCCTCAAGAAGAAAAGGCACATCTGTTTATAAAATTCATGAAAAACAATTTAATTTTTAATAAAAGTGTGCAGTTTGAACACTTTGTAGATCCCCCCCAGACGTTTACTTGTGGAACCCCAGGAACACAAAGGAAGTTCTGTGTTGACCCCAGACTCTAATCTTGGAGCTCTCCCTCATGTCCCACCTAAGACACCACAAGGCAAACTGCTGCAAACAGACGACAAAAAAGAGAGGGGAGGCTGTAGAGAAAAAGGAACCCTCACACACTGCGTGTGGGAATGTAATTGGTACAGCCACTATGGAAAACAGTAAGGAGGCTCCTCAAAATATTAAGAATACAATACCATACAACCCAAAATCCCCTTCTGGGTGTGTACCCCAGAAATCTGAAAACATTAATCCATAAAGATATATGTACCCCAAAGTAACTGCAGCATTATTTACAGTAGCCAAGACATGGAAACAAAAGTTTTCCTCAATAGATGATTGGATAAAGAAGATATGATATATATATATATATATATATATATATATATATATATGGAATATTACTTGGCCATAAGAAAAGATGAAATACTGCCATTTGCGACAACATGGATGAATCCTGAGATTATCATGCTAAGTGAAATAAGCTAGACAGAAAAAGTCAAGAACTATATGACTTCACTCATATGTGGGATATAAATCTGAAAGCAACAAACAAACAAACAAAAACTCATAGATACAGACAATAGTTTAGTGGTTACCAGAGGGTAAGGGAGGGAGTAGGGGTGATAGAATAGGGAAAAGGGGCTCAAATATATGGTGATGGAAGGAGATCTGACTCTGGGGGGTGAACACATAAGGTGAATATATAGATGATATATTCTAGAAGTGTACACTTGAAACCTATATCATTTTACTAACCAATGTCACTCCAATAAATTTAATTAAAAATGATCTAAAACAAAAAATAAAAAGGAAGTATTGATCTGATTGCATAGAGATAAACATCTAGATTTTCCTCTTCTTATGACTAGAAACTTTTTAACCATTCTTTCTGGGAGTGGCTTCCAGCAAGAAAGGACCACTGACAGGAAGAAAAAAAAAGGCAAACAAGTTACTCTGCCCCCTTTCCCTACATTCCTGAGTCTTCTCCTTCCCCCATTTTCTTTCTTAGTCTCCAGAGAGCTTAACCGCACTCCTTGAAACTTTTGCCAAGTTCTTAGTATACTCTCTCAATTTTTCACTGACTCTTTTTCCTGGGTCTCCACAACCTTATTTTTCTGCTCCACCTGGACTCTAAGCAGACTACACCCTCCCTCATTCTCTGTCTTTTCCAGGTGTTTTTGCCTCCTTATTTTCTCCTTTTCTTTGCTCATTTGTTCATGCTTCCACTCTTTTCACCAGATGGACATGAGCAGTTGCAGAAATCCCTAGGAAGGTGAAAGAGAAAAATGCTGGGGGAGAAGGAGAAGAATATCATTGGTCTTCTCACAGACAAGCTAACAAATTGAACTGCATGAGTAGTAAAACCAATTGAAAAACAAGTGAACACAAACAACCCTTCTCTCCTCTCTCCTTGTCCCTCTTCCTTTCTCTCCTTCCATTTCTTCCTCCCTTCCCTATTCAGTTCAAGGATGAATCAACACATCCTGGGGCATCTTTAGGTTTCACTAAAGGAGAGGCAGAGGCCGATCAGTCTATTGACTCAGGAGCAGAGCTCACATTCCCGACAGCACAGTGCTCTCATCTCAGATGACCTAGGAAAAGCACAGGTGCTAATTCCAAATTTTAAATTCCCAAACATCTGATTCAAGCCAAAGTTTTTAAAAATTTTAGTTTAATATCTGAAGTAAGAACTTAATACATTTTAAACCTAATACTGTAAATATAGAATTCTTTACTCACATACATGACCCAGAGTCATTTAGGATATGGAACTCATGAAGAAAATAGGGGGAAAGAAGCATGTTTAATAAACTTACTGCTTCCTACTTCTCCGTATTCAGGTATGACCCGCTCCTCAGAGCTAAACTCTACATATTCCAAAACAGTTTTGTTTTTCAGCTCTGTGTTGTTAGGTAAAGGTACATACAGTTTTGCCAATAAGCGTGTCCTTTTATTTATTTCATAAACCTAAAAATAAAAGAAATGGTTGATAGCTCCTTGAAAATACAAAATTAAAAAAAACTAAAATAAGGGCCCTCACGAACACATTTGTATTCTTGTTTTTGAAATACTAGAAAATAGGTTTTTCTCTATAGCATTTCGTCCACATGATTATGAAAAAAGTGGGTAGTCATATGTCCCTAAAAGCAAAATGTCTTTTATTGGTCTCAAAGAAGATAAGCTGAATAAAAGGATTATAAATACAGTTCTGAGAATATAGGTACATATAACACAATACCCAAAAATGTCATTTAAGTTTTTTTTAATCTCATTTAAACCTTATAAAAAATGATAGGAAACAGGTATTATTCTTCCCATTTTATGAGGAAATGGAGTCTCTATATGAAACTATATTAGTTTTTATTGTAAGTGATAGAAACCCAGGTTGAATTACTTTGGGAAAAGGGAGATTCATTGGCTCATGGAACCGAAGGACAGGTTAAACAAGCTATGGGGCAGAGGGGAGGGCACAAAAGTCCCAGAAACAGGATTAAGGGAGGAGCTGCATAGACAGTTCCGTAGGTGTCCACAGGGTACTAACCCCAGGTCTGTTGATTCTGTACGCTGCACTTTTATTATAATTCCATCGCTGTCATAACTCAAACCTAAATTTTTTTCAATAGAAAAATCTTATTTTGACCTATACCGCGTTGTTGGTTTTTGGAGGAACAGTTATATGTACTCTAAGAGAGAGGAAATCAAGGGGGGGTGGTACGGAATACCCCTTGAAAGGTAAGAAAAAAATGTGCCAATCAAAAAGGATGGTTGATTAACCAAGAAAGCAGAGAAAAAAGGAAAGTCAAAGAGGCAAATTTTTTTTATGGTGATCTAAATACTGCCCTGGTAAAAGTGAATTTAAGCTGACACACATATCTGTTTGACAAAGGCATCCCTAATGCTGAAAGGTTTGTAGGGTTTATAGCTAATGGACTTAGAATATTCAGGTCTGTGAAAGAAATTCCTTATTGTAAATCAGTATATTCTGTAACTAGAGAGAGACAATGAGCTGATAAATACACTCAAATGTTGCATTGCATTGTGAGTTCACATATCAGCCTTGTAAATTTGTTTAAGGGATGTAGCTGCATTCTCAGAGGATGGTCAGGTCCAGTTTCTGAGACCGCAGGACTGGAGGTCAGATCCTGGAAAGCACTAAATGTACAGGCAGAGAATTCCACCTGGTGAAGTCTCCCAGGAGACAGCCTTATCCCCTGATGGCAGCTATCAGCACTACTGAATGGTGGAGATGGAGTGTCAAGAATGGAAATGGGCATTATAATGGAGAAACTAGAATGTTCAAATGTTCAGAAGCAGGGAATTGCAAGGCTGTAGGGGAAAAAAACAAGCAGTTCAGTTTGGCTGAAGTGAAGAATGAGTAAAGAGGAATGGTAAGAAGTAAATCAGAAATGCAGGTTAGAATTTGTTCGGCTAGGGCGTATAAATTTATTTTGCAATTTCTGCAGTTGCTAATGGTGCAATTTACCCCTAGCTAGATTAGTTTCTTTCCTTGCCTCTTAGTTTGTAAGGTTATGTGCTAAGTGATGGGATAATGAAGAATTCAAAATGCACATTTATCTATGGAGTGGGGCATATTTTAAACTTCAAGTGGTTGGATTATTAGATCACAATTTATTTTAAGTATAATAGCAGGCAAGTATAGTCAGTATACTTTTTAAATAGGAATTTCAACAGATGTACATTTTAGGATTATAGGCACTTGTCAGCACAGATTAACAAAATGAAAACAGTCTCTGATCAGGGATAGAACAAATTATTTTAGGCACCGTAAAATTAACTTCGATTTGGGTTTGCAATTATAACCCTCTCCCCATTCCTCAAATTCCAGCCCACCCTCACAAACACAAGTCTATATACTCTCATAACTTTTCTTTCAGGTCTAGATGCAAGTTTATTCCCCATATTAGCCATGAAGACTTCTTGTCTAGACTCCTTTACTGTCTCTAATTTTTCTCCATTGTCTTATTTTCTTCTTCCTTTAGTGCAGGGATTCTCGTGGTGGGGTCTCTGGACAGGGATGAAGAGTCTGTTGTATGTTTTTCATCAGATTCTTAAAAAAGATCCCAAAGCCAGAAAAAGAAGAACAAATAGAGCAAGAGACTGCAATCGCCAAGTCAGGGCTGGGGCAATTTAGAGAAATCATGCAATACTTACAATAGTTAACTACTCATTATAGCTTAAACAACCCTCTTCCACCTCACTAGCAAATGAACTGTAATGCTGCACATCCAGGGTTGGCAAGAATTACAGCAGGAGAGAAGTATTTAGACCAACCACAAATCAAATAATTTTGTACTTATAGCATAAAAGATTATGAATGAATTATAAACATATTATTTACAAATATCCGCCTATATAGATCAATTATCTCAATGTAAAAGGAATAACATACCACATATAACAACAGCTAACAAGAAATTTAAAACTATGTATGGCATAAAACAAGATATAAAAGAAAATGACAATGACATACCTCCAAGCAAATTGTTTCAGGCCAATATATTAACTGAATATTGAAAATCTGCTGAAACATGACTTTAAAATCAAACTGTAGAGGAGATACTGAGGTGCAAGAAACCTGTTTATTGTTGTATAATATTTTAATAAAATATTTAAGCTTCTGAATTTTGGCTCTCCTCTTTTGTTCATATCTAAAAATTAAACAAACCTTTAAAGGACCTTTGAAAAGCAAGATGGATATAAAATATTCATTTCAAAATGTACATTAGCATGTTAAAATATGATCATTTCAGAGGACCAATGGTATTTTTAAGACCAATAACACTTGCCAATATGTGGATAAAAACCTCTCCTACCCAGTCAAATGTTTTCAAAGAAAGATATTTACTCAAAAAATAGAAAAAGAACTAAAATCAAGTTTCTGTAAATCAATCAACTACTTATTTTACTAAATTATCACTTAAAGAGATTGCAGCACTTGCCCATCATAAGATGTCTTATGAGAGGAGAAAACTGAGGGACTTAGGAATAAGGGTAGGGGAGCTTGAATCAATAATTTAAAAATATTTTCTAATGTTTGTTTTTTTTAAAGATTTTTTATTGAGGAATTGGGGGATGGGAACAGCACTGGGGAATTGGGGGAAGAGGAACAGACAAGATGCTGTCCCCTTGTTCCTCAGTCCAGTTGTGGAGGACGTTGCTTCACTGGCCCAAGTTGGCACCATCATTGTGCTCTTCCCCGGCGAGGAAGATCAGTCGCCGGCTTCTGGACGGCCGCTTACTGCGGCTGCTGGCTGCTCACACTGGCTGCTGGCTACATGGCAGCCCATGGCAACCCACTGCAGCAGGGGCTGCAGCCTACACCGTCTCTGGAGACTCACAGCAGCCCACTCCAGGTTGAGCTGTTGTTCAGCATCTTAGCTGTGGAGGGCAGTGTCACTGGCCCTCATATGCGGGATCTGAACCAGGGCCCTCTGACATCCCAAGCCAGCTCTTAACCAACATGCCACTCGGCCACCCTTATTTTCTAACTTTTAAAAGACACACACACACACACACACACACACACACACACACACACACACACACACCCCATGTTTTCAATGACATCAAAGAGGTGGCTCTAAGTCCTATATCCTAGGCTCGCTATATCCTATTAAGTCTTTATAAGTCCCTTTAGGCTTTAGGTGGTATACCCTTTTTCTCCAGGACATTCTTTCTCTGAATGCAGAGATTAGAGAGGCAAGCTAGAGAAGTGAGTTCCCTGGGGCTTCTATAAAAACACTTGTTGGGGGGAATAAACGATTCCTTGAGTGATACGAAACTCCTAGAGAGTCATTCACTCATTCCCTCAACCAACATTTATTGAATATCATTTTAGCTGCAAGGGAACTGACCTAATGATATTAAAGACTTGATCCACTTTTTCAGAATGGAAAAGGCTGGTTGGGAGATAAGCCCTGGATGAAACATAAAATCCACTTCTGTTCTCCACCCTAATCATCCTGTGGGCCCAGGATCTCCCTTGCCCCCATGTAAGGCCATCTCTGTAAACTTCTCAGAAGATTACTTATTCTTCCAGTCTCCTTGGTGGCCTCTTCTCACCATCTTCCCAATTACCTTTAGAGAAATATCTTAGTAAAATATGACCTTCAAGTTGCCCTGTGAAAGTAGTTTTAATAATGAGCTCATGAACTGATGATGAAAATTTGTTAATTTCAGGATTACATTTATCTTCAGGAAACCTTGTGGGTTTTTGTTGTTTTTTTCTTCACCTGTAAATTCTTTTTAATTATTATTTAAGCCCTGGGCTCCTTTCATCTCTATCCTTGACATCAGTATATTATTCTTTTCTAGAGAGTCAACTTATCCAATTGGACATTTTAAATGGATACTGACAGCAATGCCACATGATAGCAATAGCTTTGAAAAGACATAAAGCCATCATATTTCCTTTTGCCTGGACTTCCATTAAGTTTTAGCCTATGCTTCCCAGCACAAATATCTTCCTCCTTCTCTTTCCCTCTTTACTTCCAACTTTCATTTTATGGCTCTTGTTCTCTTATTCTCATTTAGATGGTCCTTTTGTATGTGTGTCTTACATAAAAAATTATCTCAGGCCTTTTTTGGAAGTAGGTGTAGAACAAATAAAGAATTCCTTCACTGCTGCGTTTCTCCAGTCAGAAAGAGGGTAGAGATAATTGTGCCTTTGGGTCTGCTATTTTTATGTTCATTTTTATCCATTCATTCATTTAATGTATATGGATGTTTATTGCACACCCACTGTCTTCCAACACTGTACTAAATTATGCACATTCACAATACTTAAAGATGAGTTGGTACAAAGTGTCCCATGGGACACAAATGTTGAAAACTTAGAGCTAGTTCAGTGCTTTAAGTTGACATATTTCTTTAAGGGGGATGAGATAGATCCATCAGCCTAAAAGTAGGAGAAATGGGGATCTGTATGATATCTGTTTTTCTATAAAATGTCCTAGGAGTAAGGAGAAAACATTATAGTTCAAGGAAGAAGTCACAAGTGGGAAGGAAAGAAGTTTGTGTCTAAGTAGAAAATTGCCCAGAGGGGCCTACCGATACAGAATACAGTGTTTTATGAAAGCAAGGGGGTCCCTTAGCAAGCAAGGGCGACCATATAACCTTATTTGTTTACAGTGGCTTTATATCCCATCTATCTATACATGAACAGAAATTACTACCATAGCAAAACAAAAAACAATCATCAAACCAAACTGGTTTATGTTCCACTTACGGGTAACTTAACCTTTCATAAGCATAAATTTCTCTATCTTTAAGATGAGCATAATACCATAGACCTATGGTAGTGAATAAATGTGTAAATGTATAAAAAAAGACTTAGCACAGTGCCTGGCATATGGGACTCACTCAAGGAATCTAACATTATTAAAAACAATATAATTAATAGACAATATATAAGGAAGAAATATCCTGTAAAAATGCTTACAGTGAACACTGGGATAAGTTTGTTAATTCTGCAATGAAAGAAAGTTGTGGCATCAAAGTAATTGGCTTTCTTCTTTCAATATCTGTTTCTTCAAGTTCTGAAGCTAAATATGAGAGGCTCTAAAAACCAAAAAATAAATACATAATTTACAATGTAAGTTTGTTGCTTAGTACAATTATGCTTAAAATTAAACTTTCATTTCTTATATAGTTGTCATTTTGTTGGGTAATTGTTACAAATACCAAGATTTCCTCTTCTACCTAACAAATATTATAACTAGTTAAAATGAGTTGAATATTGTTTTGTAATATAAATACCTCCTGGTTTTCCCCGTTCTTATATACTTTTCCTTCAGTTTTCTTCTCAGTCTCAGACATTTCTGACAGTTCTTCTTGGTTTTGTTCATCACTTTTATTCATTTTTACCCTAATCAATAATAAATAGAATTATTTAAAGCAGAAATAATGGAAGTATTGGAAAGCTATAACTGTGGTGAGTTGCACAACTCTGTGAATATACTAAAAACCACTGACTGTACACTTTAAATGGATGAACTGTGTGGCATGTGACCTATCTCTCATTAAAACTGTTTTAAATATATATGCTTTTTGCTTTCTGAAATAAAATATGGTGACCCTAGTATGGATATTACCTGTATGGGCCTGAGACCAGACTACCTGTAATGAAAACCCAGACCCATTACTGGCATTATGGAATTTGGGCAAGTTAATTAAGTATTTTATGCCTTGCTTTTCTCATCTGAAAACTGTGTTGTTATGAGGATCACATACACTAATTGATGTAAAGTGCTCAGTCTGGAGCTTGAAGTATAACAAACACTCAATAAGTATTATTGTTTTCCTCTGATTCAGGGTAATCAATGAGCATCAATTAACTTATTGTTCTTTAATACAATGACTCTCAAACTTTGTCACATATTAAATCACTGGGGAGTTTTTTGTTTTCTTTAAAATTTTTTTTTATTGGGGAATGGGGGAAGGGGAACAGACAAGTTGCTGTCCTTTTGTTCTTCAGTTTAGTTGTGGAGGAAGTTGCTTCACCGGCCCATGTTGGTATTATCATTGCGCTCTCCCCAGTGAGGCAGACCGGTCACCGGCCACTGGACGGCCGCTCACCGCAGCTCTTGGCTGCTCACGCCAGCTGCTGGCCGCTTATGCCGGCTGCCAGCCACTTAATGGCAGCCCAGCTCCAGGTGGAGCTGTTGTTCACCATCTTAGCTGTAGAGGGCGCAGCGTCACTGGCCCTAATGTGGGATTCCGGCCGGGGCCCTGATTCTCAGAGCTGGTGTCCCAAGCCAGCTCTTAACCAACGCGCCACTCGGCCGGCCCACTGGGGAGTTCTTTTTAAAACTGTTGACATGCAGACCATACCTGATATCAACTGAATCAGAATAGGTGTTTTTAAAGCTCCCCCAGGTGATTTCAATGTACAGTAAGTTAAGGGAATGGGTGCTTTAATACCCAGAATCCCTTTCTGGGGAGATTATTGAGGCAGTGATCTTGGGTCCATAGCTTCCTCTTTCTATCCAGTAGCTCTGGGAAATGCTGAAGGTCCCAACGTTATATACTAAATGTGGATTTTCCTGTTTTTATAGCTTGCACTTTGTCTTTTAAAAAGTCCCTCTGACAGTTATCTGGATCCCGTCCAGGTCGATGCCTAACAGAGAACACAAATGAAGACAATATAGAGGACTCAGGGTTTTCTGTGCTATTTATCAGCTCTGTGGTTTGGGTTCAGTAGCCAAAAAGCAATAAGATCTATCTAATTGCCCAGCCAGTTTCTCCAAGTTTAACATAGTGTTGGTAACATTTCTCAAGGAGAGTTTATTGACTGAATGAGTAGAAAGGGCTATATCCTCAACTTCTTGCTATCTCATTCTGCCACCATCACCTCGTAAATCTTGCTCTAGCTGAGATCAATAACCCACATGTGAGGAAATCCAATGACCATTGTTAGTCCTGGACTTAGCTGATATTTCTGAAGCACTAAAACACTGCTAACCACTCCCTCCAACTTAAAATACTTTTTTTTTTTCTTTTTGCCTCTATGGCAAAACACTAACTCGTGCTCCTCTGTTCCTCCTGTTTCTCCGCCTCTACCACGCCATTCAAAGCAGTTTCTCAAGACTCCACCCTCATCTCATTCTCTTCGCTGTCCCTAAGCAGTTTCATGCACACATAGGGCCTGAATTACTATTACTATGCCACAGACTTCCACATTTTTCTTTCTAGCACAAACCATTCATCCAGCTGCCAATGCAATTGTTTTATTAGGGATATCTCAAAGCCTTAACAAATTCGATATGGCCCAAACCAAATATATGAAGAAAAGATAACTTGAGCTTAGTGCCTAGGTCCCAGGCCTTTCCTGTAGGCCTGACTACAAGCTTAGTCAGTTAGGCTTCCAAGAACCACGCTCATTGTGAAGTCACTAGTGGTAAACTCGGCCAGCAAACAGAGGTCCCAGGAGCATCTTCAAACATAAAGCTTTTTAAGTTGATCAGAATATTTTCACTTCTCAAACGAAATGCCCCAATTTAGGGTAGTTGGGACTAGCCCTGCTGGGGCCACCCTGGTCATTGATACGGTGGGATTTAGTTCAGGAGTCTCCTACCAGGAGCAGTCTGGAGAGACAAACCCAAACGCAAACCCGAGTCCACTGGGGAATATTAAATGTCAGGAAGAATAAATTCTAAGGGCCTCAGGTGGAATTGGAATTGAGTGAGAATAAGAGCAGGCGGTGAGGGGGGCATCCCGGTCGGGGCCCTCTCTCGTTTCGAGAGCTGTAACTTTGTGCTCTAATAAACTATCCTCTGCTGCAAACTTAAGAAAAAAAAGAGTAGGTGGTGAGCAGGCAATATTGGCTCAGGGGTACTGCTGTGCAGCAGCTTATGGCATCTGTGACTCTTCTTCTCTGCTCAGGGATTCATAATGCATGGGTGTACCAGATTGGTTTAAAGGATCAGAGGCAAGTCAGCAGTTTACATGAATTTGGGAGTCTCAGACAAACAAAGTTCCATGCTGGGCTAGGTTTAGAACATACCAAAAGCACTTTTATTAAAAACCACTGTCACACGAAAAAAAAAATCAACAAAGTAAACATCTTTCTTAATTACCTGAAATTACACTAATCTTGTATAATTTTGAAAAACAAAAAAACCCAGGAACAATGGGTAATGAAAAAGAAACCAGTTATTTCGCTATGAGTTTCAGTAAGTAATAAGTACCATTTTTAATTGTAACTCTCTCCTCCACTTGACATGTATTTATGATTTATGTTTCACCTAGGAGCATGATTGCTGGGTCTGTTTAACTTTAGAAGAAAGTGCCAAACTGTTTTCAAAGTCACTGTACAAATTTGCATTCCCACCAGCAATCAATGAATGAGAGTTCCTGTTGCTCAGCATCCTTGCCAGCATTTGTTATTGTCTTTTTCTTTTTTCCTTTGTTTTGTTTTGTTTTGGATTTTAGCCATTCTAACAGGTGTGCAGTATATCCCATTGTGGTTTTAATTTACATTTCTCTATTGACATGAAATAATGTTGAGCATCTTTTCATGTGTTCATTTGCCATCTATATACCTTTAGTGAAGTGTCTGTTCAAATCTTTTGCCCATTTTTTAATGGAGTTGTCTTATTAAGTTGTAAGAATTGTTTATATATACAAGTCCTTTGTTGACTACATCAAGTAGCTGTCTAGCTTTTCTATTTTCTTCCAGTTACTGTGATTTCCCAGTCATTTGTGGGCAGTTCCTCAGGATAGCTATAAGAACAAATAGAGCAGCCACTCACCTCTGAAACTGTAGCTTTATTGGGGTGCTTGTAAACCCTTGTTGTTGTTGAAGGGATTTTATCTGTTTCCAAGTCTGTGATATACTGTGTAGTAGGGAGCAGTCCTTTTCCCTTTCTAAGTCATAGAGCTGTTTTGTATTACTACAACAATAATTATAGATTAAAAGTATATTGGTAGATTGGAAATAGTTAAATAATTAAAAATGGCCTGAAAGAATGTATTACACTAATCATTCTGGACCCCCCACCCCATGATACTTTTTGCATTTTATCCACATCTTGATACAGAGACTGAAATTCCATTAGTGATTCATTCCTTTATTACTTAAAAAGATTTTTCACTATGCAAAACCACTCTGCTCAAATCCATGTACGTATTTCTAGATTTTCTGGACATACTGCAGTATATTTATTATCTTTTTTCAGGTTAACAATTAGAACCATTGCTTCAAATTTAGAGATATTTTTCCTGATTGGGCAATGATCGCATTATTTGAATACTGAAGTAATATCTTGTTTTAAAAGATGATTATTAAATTTCTTTGTCATCCCCTTTACATTCCTCCCTTTCATGAAGTTTAACGCCGGTTTCTACAGTGATCTCCTATTAGACTTTACAATTAAGATGAACTTGGCTTTATCGTCTGCATTCAACACCCCATGAAGCCCTTTGAATGACAGATCAAGGTTACTAGTGTTTCACAATAACCCTCAATGTAAAAGCCAGCTTTATGCTCTCTAATTTTTAGGATTTCTCTTTTCCCCTTTTGGGCTTTTGCAAATTTCTTACCTTTTTGCCATTTCGGCAATGTGTTGATAAAAATAGTATTTTTATCCAACATTTTTAGTTGTTTTCATTAGAAGCGTCATTCAGGGAATGTAGTCTACCATACTGCTAGAAACAGGAGCCTATTATCATTCATTAATTCATTCTGTAAATATTTATAGGGTGCTTACTACATGTCAGGCCTGTGTTGGTGAAGGAGGGATTCAAAGATAAAAGACATGCTTCCTGGGCTAAAGTTTATAGCTACGTAAATTAATCAATGCAATAAAATGTTAAAGGTGTTATGATAGAAGTCTACAAACGCTAGAGTGTGGGCATAAATAAGAAAATGGCAGGCAATAGTCGGGAAAGACTTTATAGAGTATGTGGTACTCAATTCAAATCAATAAACACATGATAGGTATCTATTATATGGCAGGAATTATTTTAGCGCTGGTAACTAATATCCCAGCAGGAAAAAAGAACAAATAATTATAAATGTGATACGTATTAATTATAAAAGTGGAAATGTGTGCTATGTGAGTATAAAAAGAAAGAATTTAATCTAATGGGCAAAGTAAGGGCCTTGAGAAAATAACACGAAATTGAATAAAATGTGTATGTTGACTAAGCGTTAGGCAGAAAATGATGAAAGAAACTTTCAGAAACAAGAGGCATTAAAACAAAGATATATACATGTAGATATTAGAGGGCATAGCCCATTTAGGGCACTGGACTAAAGTACCAAGGCAGAGAACCCCTAACCGGAGGCTGGAGAGGTCAGCAGGAGTCAGATTATGCAGGGCCTTACAGGTCATAGTAAGGACATTGACTTTTTATCTTAAAAGTAGTAGAAAGCCACTAAAGTGGTTTTACTTATTTAGAAAAATCTATTTGAATAGTCAGGCTATGAGAGAAGCATCTGAGATATAGCAGAATCAGTGGGAATGGTTACTGGTTGGATATTGGGATGAGAGAAGCAAGGAGAGGGGTCACAAATGACTTGCAGATTTCTTTCCTGGGTACGAGGTGATTGGTGCTAGGCATCTGGTATATAGTCAACTTTTAATGACTATATACCAGATGCCTAGCACCAATCACCTAATAAAAACATTGTTTTTCAAATGTCCACAATCTCCCCTTTGAAGAATTTCAACAGCACTCTGAAATTTTTTCTGAATGGATATCTATTACATTGCTTTTTTTCTGTTTTAATAAAAGCAATGATCTTTATAGTGACCCTCCCATACACACACACACACACACACACAGTAGTAGACCCCTATCCATCACCATGGGACCCCCATCTAAAGTCGACTTTTCTTTTTCCTGTATTATAGTTTGTTCTGTGTTCATTATGCCAATGTCTGTTCTTTGCCTTCAATTTTATTTAACCTTATAAATAATTTATCGTTTTGTAAATACTGATAGCTTCTAGTCATTCATTCATTCATTCATTCATTCATTCATTCAATATTTATTGAACACTCACTATATGCCAGGCCCTGTGCAAGGTACATGTCAACCTTCTCAAGTAATATTTTTTGTATTTAACTAGATTATTCTAGGAAACCGATTATTTAAATCAACTTTTGCCTCTAGTGGTTAAGAGTTTTAGAACTGTGTCAGGTCAATGGGCAGGAAGTCAGGGAAATTCTTTAACCATCAAACCACTTTCATATATAGACAATTGTTATATCTTTGTGCATAGTGGAAATTTCTACTCAATAAGTACCTCCCTGTGAGTTTTCCTACTATTGGAGATTCCTTGACACATAATTATGTTTTGTCTTGAAATCATTTTTCTAGTTATTTCACACTATCCTAACTTCTTTTCCCAACTAGTCCATAAGTCAATAGTTCCCAACTTGTACACCATGTTTTTTACAGGGGTCCTTAAATCTACATGCTCTTTAAATATTGTCTTTAGACTGAATTAATAATATATCTTGTACATATGTATATGTAGACTAATTCTCAAATATATACAAACACTTGAGATTAAGTCAATTGAAAAGTGTTAGTAAACTCACAGTTTTTAATCACCATGTGTTTTATTTAATCAATGGATATTAAAACTACAACTACTTTCATTTGACATTTTTGTGAAATATTTTTACACACACACACACACACAAATGGGTCTTAAGGAAAGGTTGGAACCATTTCTGTAAATGCCTAAAGAGTAGGAATCTTGTCTTTTTCTTATTTTATATTTTCTATAGCAAGTGTAGTACTCTGTCTAAAGAAGTTGCTTAATAAATGCTTGATGAACACATGAATGGCCCCAAACCTACCTTATCTGCCAATAATAATCTTGTAAAGATTTTCTGGTCAGCTGGCTTATTTCCAAATTATCATTTGCTAACTTGGTAGCATGTGTCAGTGCTTTAAGCTACAACAAAGAAAAGAGATTTTTTGGTACATTTCTTTCACCTGTTACCATTACTCCAATTCACCTGTATAAGCACAAGGGTATAGCTTTTTTGTGTATTACTATCTTGTCTGCCAAAATATATTTCATATAAGCACCTTAGGGCAGAACTGAGAAGGGCTTCAATATCTAGCTAAGATATAAACATTATACCTTAAACCCTCTTAGATAATCAGTTCATCAGTTAATAGAGACATGTCAATAAATCAAGATGGCAGATTGAGCACAGGAATCTACCTTCATCCACCTAAAATCCCATGGTTACATAAAAGATATGTTTGTTTTTATCCACTTCCACCATCACATCCATATCTATGTAAGTATATTTGTAATTATACCTATATTTCTCAATAAAAAATAAAAGCATAGTAGGAAAAAATAAAAAAATAAAATCAATAGAACAAGATATACTGAGGGAAGTATAAAACAGAGAGAAATATCCATGGAGAAATAAAACTGGAGAAAACTATAAAACATGTGTAGAGAAATCTGTTACTTAGGGGCAGTTTGTAGAAACTCCAAGACTAGAGTCAATTGATACCAACATTTACTGGAAGACAAAAGAGAGGACCTCAACAAATGGATGACATACTACATTCCTGGATGAGGAAACCCAATTTTTATAAAGATAAATTTTTTTCAAAATTAATATAGTAATATAATCCAATCACAATAAAAATGGTAATGGATTTTTTTAAAACAGAGTTTGACAAGCTAATTCTAAGGTTTGTATGAAAGACCAAATCTTTGAGAGTGTCCAAAAACATTCTAGACAAAATAATGAGGAGGCACTTGTCCTACTACATCATAATTTCATAATTTAATAGTCATTAAACAGGGCAGGACTAGACAAATATGTCAATGAAATAGCTATTTTTTAAAAAAAGATTTTATTGGGGAATTGGGGAAGGGGAACAGACAAGTTGCTGTCCTTTTGTTCTTCAGTCTAGTTGTGGAGGACGTTGCTTCATTGGCCCATGTTGGTATTATCATTGTGCTTGGCCGGGGTGCGGCACATTGTTCGCCGGCTATTGGATGGCCACTAAAGGAGGCTCACAGCAGCTCATGAAAGCATACACCAGCTGCCAGCCAGCCCCACTGCAGCCTACTCCATTGCCGGCGACTCATGGCAACCCAGCTCCAGGTCGAGCTGTTGTTCACCATCTTAGCTGCAGAGGGCGCAACATCACTGGCCCTCATGTGGGATCCAAACCTGGGCCCTGCTACTCAGAGCTGGTGTCCCAAGCCAACTCCTAACCAACGTGCCATTTGGCTGGCCCTGGAATAGACAGTTCTTAAATAAATCTATATAAATATGTAAAGCTGGTTTAGAGTAAAGGCAGAATAAAGGTAGGAAAATTTACGGTGTCTAGATATTAGGCTAACCTTTTGGGAGAAAGAAATTGACTTAAAGCCTGACCTCAGAAGATACAGTTATAAAGTCTAGATAGAATAAAAGGATATCTGTGCGCATGCGCGCGCACACACACACACACACACACACACACACACACACACACACACACACATTATTAGAAGAATATAGAAAGATATCTTTGAAATTTTGGTCTGTCAGGTACTATTGGTTGCCCTTGAATGATCATTTTTCTTGGTTGGTAGAACCCCAACTTTGTTCAATTGCTCAATTTTCTTTCATGTATTTCAGAGGTAAACCCTGATTCATCTAGCCATTTGTAGCAGTTCCATTCTTGCTAGTGACTGGTTTAGGCATGATCGTGTGATATAACTCCAGCCAATGAGACATGCAATAAAATCTGCTGAGGTGAGGGGGAAAGGTTGGAGAGGACTCTCAAATACATTATACTGTATTTGTGTGTCTGGGCAAACATACATAGAGAAGCCACTCTGTTAATTCCCATGAGAGGATTAACCAAATCAACCTGCTGAAGATGAAGAGTAAAAGAGAAAAAAGCTAGGGTTGTTGACGATATTGTTGAGCCACCAAGTTAACCAACCCTAGAGTTGCCCTAACTTGGGACCTTTAATATGGGAGGTAATACCTTTTTCTTATTGTTTAAAACAATAGAGAGAGAGTTTTGTTTTCTGTGAATTGCAACCAAAGGCATACTGATTGAAACACTTTGAGTATAGGTCTTAGGAAGCTTAGCAAGCAAAAAACAAAACTTAAAATCCAGAAGGAAAAAGACTGACAAATTTGACCTTACAAATTTTAATTGTTTGCCAAGAGATAGAAAAAATGAAGTTAAAGGGCAAGCAACAGAATGGGACAAAAATACATAAAACATGTTCAAAAGGCATACATATCTTTTATGGACTTATATCCAGTATATTTTAAAACTTTTATAGAGTAATTAGTTAAACAAAACACAAAGCATTGCAAAAACGGGCAAATAATATCAACTATTGGTAAGGACTGGACTTTGGGAAATGGCCTCTGTCCTGTACTGTCAGTAGAGATTCGAATTGGAAAAACTTTTTTGGAAAGGCAATTCATCACTCTCTAATAAAATTTAAACTTCATGCACCCTTGTTCTTGACCAAGTAATTTGACTTCTAGAAATCTAGCCTACAGAAATTTTAATATGTGTGCTCAAATTTCTCTTTTTACAATTTACTATTATTGGAGATGAAATGTTTATGTGTACGCAAGAGAATAAATTGTAAAAATCAACTAAGAAATTACTTTTGGCTCTTAGAATTAATAATAATACGGAAACATGTTACAAACAATGACCCCAAAATGTAATTTTACACAGAGAGCCATACTACATGAAAAGTAAATGTAGAGTCTTAGCTATACTACTACTGGAGATTCTATTACACTATTATATATACTACTATAGTACACAGCATTCTAAATTAATATTGCTTGATCAGACTTATACAATATTGTTGGAAAATTATCTGTAAAGTAGAAATCTATAAATCAAATAACTTACATCTTAATTTCAGAGTTGGTTCCTCCATTCTTAAAAACAATGGCCATTTTATACTAAAAGTCAGAATATTCAATATTTGTTTTAGGAAATATTCTGACATTATTAATGCACAGTCTTCAAATATTTTCTCCCACACAACTGCTACATAAAAATTCAGTCAAATGGATTCAGTCCTACGGTTTTTGCACTTATATTTTAAAAAGCAGACATATTAAGGTACAGTTCATTCAAAGTTATAGTAATGTCTTGGTGACTGCTCTGGTGACACCAGGGTTGAATGTTTCATTAAATACCTCACTAAGTATTTATTTTTCATATGTATCCATTAGCTGAATGAGACCTATCAAAACATCTTTTCAGAGAAAACATTAGTGAATAAAATGTTCATGTATCAGAAACTCAGCAGAGTTTAAATGCGGCAAAAATTAAAAAAATAATCAGTGGGTACTATTTTGATTTCTCTTCAGACTTTATGGACCCTTTATGATGTCATTAGATGATATTTAAATTAATAATTCTTGAACCAAGACTCGTCATATTTGATATGAGTCAATATATCTATTTTTAAAAATAGTTTTTAAAATTTTCAATTATAGTTTATATGAAATATTATATTAGTTTCAGGTGTACAACATAGTGATTAGACATTTATATATTAATAACTTATGAAGTGATCAGCTCAATAAATCTAGCACCCATCTAACACCATACATAGTTATTACCATATTATTGACTATATTCCTTATGCTATTCCCTACAGTCCCATGACTATTTTGTAACTACCAATTTGTACTTCTTAATTGGTTCCCTTTTATTACTTCTGCCCCAACCGCCCTCCCAACTGGCAACCATTAAAATGTTCTCTGCGTCTATGAGTTTCTGTTTTGTTTGTTTAGATTCCACATATAAGTGAAATCAAATGGCATTTGTCTTTCTCAGTGTGACTTACTCTACTCAGCACAATACCCTCTAGGTTCATCCATGTTGTTGCAGATGGCAAGATTTCATTTCTTTTTTATAGAGTAATATTCCATTATATATATGTACCACCTCTTCTTTATCCATTCATTCTTTGGTGGACACCCAGATTGCCTCCATATCTTGGGTATTGTAAATAATTCTGCAATGAAAATATGGGTGCACATGTCCCTTCAAAGTAGTGTTTTAGATTTCTTCGGATAAATACCCAGAAGTGAGATTACTGGGTCCTTCTTTGTCTCTTTGTTATAGCCTTTGTTTTAAGGACTATTTTGTCTGGTATAAGTATTGCTACCCCAGCTTTTTTGGTTTTGTTTCCATTTTCATAAAATTATATTTCTCCATCCCTTTACTTTCAGTTTGTGTGTGTGTCTTTCGATCTGAAGTTAAGTCTCTTGTAGGCAGCACATGTAAGGGTCTTGTTTTCTTATTAATTCAGCCACCTTATCTCTTGATCAGAGTATTTAATCCATTTATATTTAAAGTAATTGTTGATAGATATGTAGTCATTGCCATTTTACTATTCATATTATTTATTTATTTTCTCTTCTTTTCTTCTTCTTGTTCTCCTCCTCCTCCTCTTCTTATTCTTATTCTTCCACCTTATTCTTATTCTTATTCTTCTTATTCTCCTTCTTCTTAAAGAAATCCCTCTAACGTATTTTGTAATACTGGTTTGGTGCTGATAAGCTCCTTTAGCTTTTTCTTGTCAGGGGAGCTCTTTGACTTGTCCTTCAATTCTAAATGATACCTTATTCAGGGTTATAGGCCCTTGCTTTTCATAACTTTGAATATTTCCTATCAATCCCTTCTGGCCTGTAAAGTTTCTGTTGAGAAATCAGCTGATAGTCTTATGAGAGCTCCCTTGTAGGTAACTGCTTTTCTCTTGTTACATTTAAGGTTCTTTGTCTCTAAGCTTTAGCATTTTAATTATGATGTGTCTTGGTGTACGCCTCTTTGGGTGCATCTTGTTTGGAATTCTTTGTGCTTCTTGGGCTTATATGTCTATTTCCTTCTCCAAGTTAGGGACTTTTTCCCTGATTATTTCTTAAAAATAGGTTTTCAATTCCTTTCTCTCTCTCTTCCCCCTCCAACATCCCAATGATGCAAATATTGGTATGATGGATGCTGTCCCAGAGGCCCCATAAACTATCCTCATTTTTTTGGATTCTTTTTTCTTTTTGCTGTTCTGATTGTTTTCTGCTACTTTATCTTCTAAATAGCAGATTCGGTCTTCTTCTGTTGATTCCCTCTAATATATTTATTTCAGTTATTGTATTCTTCACTTCTGACTGGTTCTTTTTTATGTTTTCTCCCTCCATTTTCATGTTTCCTATCTTTTTGTTGAAGTTCTCCCTGAGATCCTTATGCACCTTTATAACCAGTGTTTTGAACTCTGTGGCTGATAGATTGTCTCCATTTTGTTTATTTCTTTTTCTGGAGCTTTGTTCTGTTCTGTCATTTGGGACATGTTTCTTCGTCACCCCATTTTGTCTGCCTCCTTGTGTTTGTTTCTATGTATTAGGTAGGGCTGCTATGTCTCCCAGTCTTAGTAGCGTGGCTTTATGTTGTAGGTGTCCTGTGGGGCCCAGTAGCGCAGTCTACCTGATCACCTGAGCTGGGTGCACCAGATGTGTCCCTTGTGTGGGTTGTCTGTGTTCTCCTGCTGTAGTTGAGCCTTGGTTACTATTATTTGCACATCAATAGGAGCGATTGACCCTCAGGATGACTGGCTGTGAGGACTGCCTGTGACTACAGAGGAGAAGTTGTTGTGCAGGGGCTGACCCTATAGTGCAGGATTCGAATTAGTAGGGCTCTGGTGCCTGCCTAATCTTCCCTTTGGTTGTGTTGCCCATGAAGGCAGCTGGGTGGTGCTCCAGCTAAGTCCAAAGCAGGACACTGGGCGTGTGGGCCCCAGGGTCTCCTGGGAGGGGCCCTGATACAGGCCAAGCTCAACCAAAATGCAATCCACAAATGGAAGCCACCTGTGCTGGGCATGGAGGTGCCTGGGAGAGGCCAAGCCACCAACCAAGGCTGGATGCTGCTAGTGCCAGGATTGGGGCAGCTCAGCAAGACAGACAGGGCATGCCAAGGCCAGATGCTGCTTGTTTGGAGTTTGTTAATCTTTGAGAGGTTTTAGGACAGTCTACAGCATAAGCCAAGATGGTCTATTTTTATGGAAAAGCCACTGGAAGTGGCTTGGGTGGGCCTCCAAGTTGGGCAGGGCGGGATCTCAGAGAATCACCAGGGCAGAGAAAACAGTGTTAGCCAAGTTGGTGGAGACTCAGAAGTGGTGGCCGCCTGCATCTGCACACTGGGAGAGAGAAGGACTCAACAAAGGAACAATGGCTTCTGCCAGCACTTGTATCTGGGAGAAAGCCACCCATCCAGCCCTTGCCCTGAAGTCAGACAATTCAGTTCCTCCTTATATGTCACTGGCACCTTCTGAACTGCTGCCCCACAGTTGGAGCTCAGAGCGAGTGAGTCAGTCAGCAAGTAAGTCCATGCACGGGCCCTTTAAGAGGAATGCCTGAGACTCCAGCAGCCCTCCGTCTCACTCAGCCATAATCTCCACCTGTTTTTACAGCCTGAAGTTGTGGGGACTTCTTTTCCTGGCACTGGAACCCTGGGCTGGGGACATGGCATGGGACTGGGGCCCCTTGCTCCTCCAGGGGGACCTCTGCAGCCAAGATATCCCTCCCAATTTTAACTGCCACATTTGGGTTTGGATCTCCAGCCGCTTCTGCATCTCTGCCCCTTCTACCAGTCTTGAGGTGGCTTCTTCCATATGTCCTTAGTTATAAGACCCCAGTTCAACTAGACGTCAGATGATTCCCAATGATGCTTGTTCTGTAGTTCAGTTGAAATTTTGATGTGGTCGTGACAGGAGGGAAGCATAGTGTTTACCTACTCTGCCATCTTGTCTGGTACTGCAAGATCTCTAATGCTTTTATCAAAATACTCTATTATAAGACTTAAAACAGCCATATGGCTCTTTTAAAAAGTAATAATTTCAAATATTCTTCTTGAGTCATAGGACCAAGAATAACACTGATTAGTAAATGATTTGCAAGTGCTAAATATCATGCAGAATATCTTTGAGGCTGCTTCCCTGGCCAGTCAACTTCTACAGTTTCTTTTCAGAAAAACTGAAATCAACCATTGTTCTAATTGGTTAAGTATTTAAAGTACTAAGAAAAAGTGTTCTATGATAACTTTCTCTGTACAATGAAGTTTGCTTGCTCTTTCAATATTAAATATTCAGCCCAATAACATAATGAAAACCATTCTCACCTTTTCCAAAAGCAGTTGAGATAAATTCTGTTGTTGCCTGTCTTGAAAACACTCATAAAGTTGGAGCAGCCTAGCACATAATACTTGTTCTTGATTGAAGAGAGGATGATGGCTAAATTGCAAACCCACAATGTTGAGATCTAGCTGGTACATTTCTCTTTGACCTTCCATTTTCTTCCCAATAGAGCTTTCTAGATCGGATTTTACTGCCTTTTAAAGAAAATATGCACACAAAATTAATTTGATGCTATTTCTTTTAAAAGTACAACTAACTTTTCCATATAAAGGTAATGTGTTAATTTTAAGAAAGTTGAGAGATACAGAAAAGCAAAAAACAATTTGATTCTTCTTCCTTGAGTATTATGGCCCTTGATTTCATATATTTATGTGACATCATTATAATCATCTTGCTAGAAATTATTATCATCTACCTTACTATTGTGTGCTGGTAGAGGTTGGACTTTCAAGTTGTAAGCCCCCAAATGATTTCCTATAGGAACAGTAAAACAAATGGTGTTTACAACTGTTGAGTCAATAGTTCAACTATATGATGATATAATAGTCAGCTGTGGGCCAGAGTTAAACCCTTACTAAAATGTTTTTCTAAAGTGAATATGTTGGTAATCCCCTGGAAAATTCCCAAGAGAGACCTGGACCGTCTAAGCAAATGCTACCTTATTAGGAGTCCATCTTTCTTTATTAATGAGACTGTCTCCATTTGGATACCAGATTGCCCCTAAATTAGTTGAAGTCTGTAGGCCTCAAGTTATATGCAAAATGATTCAACTATGTTTTAACACACTACTTTGAATTTAAGCACATATACTTGAATATGCATGTGATTGGTTTTTAGTGATATAATTTGAGAGGACTAGTAGGTTACTTAGCATGTATAGTCTAATTCACAAATAGCTAGCCATTCCCAGTAACAGCCATGGCTGCATCCACTTAAATAGAAGAGCCGAAGTCCTCTTTCTGAAGCAGTCTGGTGTCACTGGAGAGGGCTTCCAGTCTGTGCAATTGTTTTATACCTGCTGTTACACTGAAACAATTGCTGTCCCACCTCTGGCCTGGTATGGCAAATCCAGTGCTTTTCAAGGACTGTATGTCACCAGTATGATGCCTACATCTCTCCTCTCTACTTTCTCCTGAGCTAGGAATCCTCCCCTTTTCCCTCACTGGGTTGAAGGGAGGCAAGAGAAAAGCCATAAAGCTTTTTTGTTTTGTTTTATTATTATTGTGTTTCTATTCTCTATGTGAGGGTCAACTCAGGAGAAAACCATCTCTTAATCCCATCTATAAGGTTTAGTTAATCAGTAGGAAATTGGCCAGGCTAAACCACCAAGGAAATATACAATCAAATTATAAATGAAATTTTGGAAATTAAAGTTGCTAAGCTAGAGATGCCTGTCTTGTTAAGCAGATTCAGCACTGGTTGCATAACTAACTGTGTTGCTTACTTTCTTTGGGTTTCTATTGGAGTGACTCAAGCCTCTGCCCTTGGTCCTGTCCTATTCAGTACCTACTGACTGGTGCTCAGAAGCCAAATAAAAGTATTTGAGATGGTGGAATATCTAACAACAGTCAAAAGAAATGAGTTTAAAATGGAAAGCAGAAGCTAAAGGTAGAAGTGACCTTAGGCTTCAAATATTTGAAGAGCTGTCACATAAATGAAGTACTTTATGAGTTTCTTATGATCAAACAAGGTCAAATGAGTAATAGTGACCCAGGAGGCAGATTTTAATATAATACACAATCAATAAACAATTATAACTGGCTAATACTGGGATGAATTCTCTTGGGAGGTGGTAAGCTCCATGACGCTGGTGATTAAGTGAACTTCTAGAACGAGATAAGCATGCTAGAACAAAAGCACGAAGATCTCGGCAACAATGACTCAAAGCTTGGTAAAAGCACAAAAACATCCAAGCTGATGACATGTGTAAAATCTCGGCAACTATGTAAGAAGGCTAGAAGGAGTAAAACTCATAGTCAAATCATCATGCAAAACTAGTCAGCAAATAACAAGCAAATAAGGCCCAGGGGTTGTACAGACACAACAGGGTAGTGAAGTACCTGGCAGAGGCAGCAGCAAAGAGAGGAATCTGCTACTCCGGCAGCTATTATCTCTCCTACCGTTCCCCTTATATGTATTTATTCTGGTGAAAACCCCCAAATAAGCATTGCCTCCAAGGCTGGCTGGGCAGAATAAAAAAATGTAGAGACGATAGAAGGGAAAAGCAGGCAAAGGCATTTGTCTGACACAATTTCCAGAATATTACCTGTTAAGGATACTACAGAATGAATTGTAATACTCAGTTTAGATGTTTGGTGAAGTGACATATACATTTATTTCCAACTCTAAGAGTCCATCAAATACTGAAATTGTACTTGGATGATACACTAGAGGAAAAAGTTACTTGTTCAGCCCAGTGGTTTCCAACTTGAGATTCTGGATGTTGACAAAGGTTAATCTGGGTGGTGGTTCATATTTCTCCAAAAATTGTATATTTTTCATTTACTTGTTATCATCCCTTTGTTAATTCACTCATTCAAGTATTTACTCATTCAACAAACTGCCATTGTTTCAAGGACCTCTCTCCCCAAAGCAATGGTCTCTGATACTTATGTTAAAATATCTGTGCTATATCTTGAGTAAAATAAAAATAATCCTATGTCCTGCTATCTAGAGATAATTATTAACTTTGATATATTTTCTAGTCTTTTATCTATATACACATATATGTATTCATACTTGTCCATTCATTGATAAATTGATTTTTATAAAATTAGGATCTTATATAATTTTTCATTCTGCTTTTATTCACTTCACATTTTATTTTGAGCATTTCTGCATATCATTATATATTCCTCAAAGCATAATTTTAATGGCTAACATTTCATAATAGTTTTAACATTATATTACTAGACTTATTAATATCTTTGGACGGTGAATTAACACCACAAAAACGTAAGTTATAATTGACATTACAAGAATTCTAACAATAATTCCAAATAAACTGTTGTTGGTTACCTTTCTGTATATGGTCTTTAGTGCTGGATTTAAAGATTCCTCATTTATGTTTAGTCTGAAATTCCATGAATGTCTAACAGGTGAAGGTAATGACATTATTTCAGCACTTTGTTCAAACCAAAATATTCCCTATCAAAAATATGCACAGAAACATAGTAATTCAATAATACATTAAAAACAAGTATCGCATACTCTCAGTGAGTGGTTTGTTAGCTGTGCACTTGCCTCTTCTAGTTTAAGCAGGCGATTTTCCACTTTGTTGCAGGTCTTTTTATATATTTCTGGCTTTCTCTGAATATAGAATCCTTCATCTTCTAAAATGCGTGGTATCCTATCTTTTGGCAGTTTACACCGGTTGACCACTTAATAACAAAACCTATATATTACTTGAAAGTCTGAAATATTAAACTGGTATTGACCAAACAAGAAGCAAAAGGGAACTATCGTGTACCCTACCACTAAAGTCTAGCAGAAAGTCTGAATATACACATTCTTTCTCTCTCTCTCTCTCTCTCTCTCTCTCTCTCTCACACACACACACACACACACACACACACACACACACAAGTGAATGAGTTATTTTAACCGATTCCCTTAAACTCAGAGAAGGCATGGGGAACAAATATAGAAAACATTCTATAATTCTAGGTCAATACTTTTTATCTATCCAGTATACAAAGAAACTATTATCCTTTAATACGATTCATTAATGACTTGAATATTTTACTGTAAAAGAACTTTACCTGGAGAACTACTTGGCACAAAAATATTTGCCTGTTGTTTTTTTATTTGTTCTTGACCATCTTCATATTCAGCAGCTTTTATTTCAAGTAAATCTGGAAAAATTACTTCTTCCATACAATCTTCATCTGGGCCTTCAGCAAAATTTTGTAAATTATCACCAAGTGAAACATGTTTATGATAACTATCATCTACTGGTCTCTGTTGAATACCAAAAAGAAAAATAAGTATACATGTTGGTTTCCAATGGTTAATATACATATAAATGAAATGCACCAGAACCTTGCTATGAATTGTCTTTCTGATCCATGCCACCCAGTTCAAGATCAAGCTGAAACGGTGTTATAAAGAAATTTCATTGAACATAGAGGAACTCACTTAAGGCTTAATGTTATACAATATGATTTTTCTATAGTCTTTCCTTGTAATTCTCAATGAAAGACAACTGAAATAGAATTATAATTGAAGCCCCTCCTCTCCTATGGAAAATGTTATGAGATTTTGGACTATGATATTTCAACCACTGAGAATTCACAGTGTAGGGCAAAGTTCAGAGACATCAGGCCATGTGGTATTAAACCCTATATTTTTTTCATCATTCAGAAAGCAGTAGTACCTAAAGTGATTGTGGAGCAGCCATGCTGTTTTCTGGATGGTATTTAAGAAAGAAAAGATTCAACATAGGAATCTATGGCAAAGTTACTATAGTAAAATTCTAAAATATGCTATATATAAAAGTTACAAACAATCTGAATATAGGTATTGAAACAGATATATTACTAAATATAAAAATGCATACTTTTATATCATGATCAGATATTTCATGAGTTTCTTCACACAAAAAAAAAATCAAGAATTTATTTTGGATGACTTTGTTTAACTTGAAATTCACATATATTGAAAGAGAGAATGTGTGAATCATACAAATAAAAATCCCTCGATTCTCAAAAACATATATTTAGGAGTAAATAATTAAATAAAAATAATTAATCACAGAATTCCTTTGAGTAGAGAACTTTACATGACCTTGATCAGCTCTTACAAAATTAACATAGCTAAACATTACATATTTTCATACCAAGTCATCGTGTCATCATACGCTGTCTCCTACCCGTCATGAAATCAAGAAAATATTTTATATCCAGAAATCTTTTTGGTATCTTTTTCAGAATTCAAACAAGGTATGGCACTGACATCTAGAAGCAAGATTTGGGGGATTCCACACAGGAGATTTCTTTGAAGACTCCAATCACAGATAAAAAGGGGCTGTTTGTTCTGGCTGGAGCCCCCATTATCAATCTTCCTTCATAGCACCCCTGGTGTGGGCCAGGGCTTTCAACTTGCCTTCAGAGCTAAGGTCTGCCCTGATGGATGAGTATGTCAGGCTCTCATGTCAAATCCCTTTTTTTTATGACCATATAGGTCTCTTTTGTGAACCCTACTCTATTCAACTTGCTTATATTTTCAGCCCAAGACAAGACTGTGATCACAACCAATATAAACCCCATCTGACAACTATTCCTCACTTAATCTAAGGCTAGCTGCTATCCCAGATCGCCTTCTTGGTCTTTACTACGCAACTTACAGCAGAGCAGTGTCTGTGCTGTTAGCTTGTTGTGGGACAGGGAGTGTGAGGTCAGAAGGCATTCCCCTAACCCTCCATGCATAAGTCTAGAGGAACACATCTGTGGTAAAAAAGAGATAATTCCCCATCTCATAGGAACATGCCTTGTTAACTGTGGTGTGATAAGCAGAACTATCTGAAAGTAACCTTGGACCTCACTCTGGGTTGCCCAGACAACATATTTGAGACCAGGACTCCCCTTTCTCTGAGAAGGAAGGGGCCGCAGTCAAACTCAGCCTCCCTGTGATGAGGACAGTAGCTTCCTACGGGCCCCAAAGTCACCAGGTGAAAGGCACATGACTTTTCCAAACAACTCGATAAACAACTTGCATTTAAACCGGGATCTTCCTTGGACCCAGGTAGCTTATTTTTCCCACTGACCTAATTTCTCTCATGCCTGCCCTCTGAGAAGGAAAAGCAGCCATAACCACAGCGCCTGACCTGGCGTGCTCTCTGCTGGGTGGACCTGCTCACTTTCCCAGAAAAGCCCATTCCTTAGTCCGATACCAGGGGGCTCTAGGAGGTCGGATGCCTTGGCAGAACATGCACATGTTTGATACTCACTTATTCAGTATGCATTCAAATATTCATTGAGTGCATTATATGCTCCAGGAAAAAAATAAATACATAGACATAGATATATCTGCTGGGTGGTGATAAGTGTTATAATAAAAAAGCAAATAAGGGGATGGAGAATGCTGGCTGGGATGGGTAGGTTGGGGGATACTATCTTAGACAGGATTGTCAGGCACGGTACCTTTTATAATGTATCATTTGAACACAGACCCAAGGTAGTGAGGGAGAATGCATGAGGATAAGGGAGGAGCTTTCTAGACAAATAAAAGGTACCAAGTCGCTGAGGCAGGCGCATGCTATGAAGAACGGGAAGGAGGCCAATGAGGTTGGGGGGGAGAAGGGAGATAAAGATCATGTTGGCGTTGGAGGCCCCTGTGAGGACTTCAGCTTTTATTTTGAGTGAGACAGGAAATCAGAAGGGGTAAGCAAAAGAACGGCCTGTGTTATATTTTAATGGGGCCACTTTGACTGCTGTATGGTATAGAAAATGGACTGTTGAAGCAATAGTGAAAACAGAGGGAGGCTATGGCAATGATTCAGATGAAACAGTAAGGTGGTTTAGACCAGGGTTGTGCCAGTGGTGGTGGTGAAAAGTGGATCAGATTCTTGAATACTTGGAAGTTGAACCAACAGGATTTGTGATTATTTGGAGATAAGGCATGTGAGTAAAAGAGGGTCCAAGGATGACACCAAGGTTTGGTTGAGAAACTAGAAAAATGAAATTGGCAGACGATGATTCTATTTACATAAACGTCTCTGTGTGTGCTGGTATAAGCATAGAGAAAGGTATGAAATATGATAATAGTCATTTTTTTGGGGCAATGGGATTTCACATGATTTTTTATTTTCTTCCTCATGGTTTTCTGCATGAATTTTTAAATAATGTATATACTTTGTTTAAATTTTTAAAAGATAAAGCCCTTTTTTGGGGGAAAAACCAACAACAAAGAAGGAATAAAAGGACTTGAGCAGGATGCAAAGAAAGGCGAATGGAAGGCACTGGGAAGTAAGAAGGCAGGCAAATGGGGGTCCAAAAGTGACTCCAAAAGAGGCCCTGAGGGGTTTGGAAATGATTGAGAAGTGTCCAAAGACAGACAGAACTCTGGGGAATAAGGAGGTACTGGGAGAGGGGGCCCAAGGAAACTGTGGAGAGATCTGAAGGTAAAGTGGAAATGAAGAATATAGAGGAACATGAGCAGATAGGGCATCCAATGCGAGAGACTGCCAAACCAGGAGGATACGGGGAAAGACTAGTGGGGCTGCTAGTGTTGGAGGAAAGGCCAACCAGGGAATAACAGGAGGGGCTGAGGGGTTTGAGAGGAGCTCGGAAGAAGTGATAGAAATTAAAAGGCTCTGGGATGGGACCAGAAGGAATGAAGAATGGGGAATCCATGGAGAGTAGTGAAAATTATGAAGAACAATGTGGGGCACTTGGAGAGGACAGGAAGAACAAAAGGAAAAGAAAACAGGCTTTGGAAATGACAGACTATACTTCCCAGCTCTATCAATGTTTAACCCTCTGTGCCTCAGTTTCCTCAACTATAAAATAGAGAGATGATAATAATGCCTGCCTCACAGGATTACTATGAGGATTGAATGATACAATCCCCTTTAAAAACTTAGTATATCATTGGGCATCCAGTAAGCACTCAATAAATGTTAGGAATTACTATGAACAGATTCTCAATTCAAAGAGAAGAGGTGGCTCAAAAATAAACATTTCAGGGCCGGCCGAGTGGCGCGATGGTTAAGAACTCGCTTGGGATGCCAGAGGGCCCCGGTTCGGATCCCACATATGAGGGCCAGTGACACT
>NW_017731392.1:4291302-4296322 GCF_001890085.2 Hipposideros armiger | reverse complement strand
TCCCCCAACTCCCCAGCACTGTTCCCATCCCCCCAATTCCCCAATAAAAAAAAATAAAAAAAAATAAACATTTCATCTCTCATCCAAATATTTCATTCTTTGTCTTTAATAAAGAGTTCTTTTTCCTGAGAATGAAAGAGGACAAATCCAACCTGCTCTGAAGACTGGCTGCACGCTGAGCCTTCTTCACCACTTAGAGTGAAAAATGAAAGGCTTGCATCCAATGAGACTTCGGTCTGTGGGTAAACAGTAGTAAACCAGTATTCAGTGTTGAAATGAATACTTTTTCTGCTTCTTAGTGAAAGAAAAACTTGTCTGTAATATGGTAAATAGTAACTGTTATCTTATACATGAGAAAGGAGCAGTGAGAGAGACAATATTAAGTTATATTTAACTTTGGGTCTGATTCATGAAATTTTTGTTTTTATGGTTCTGGTAACTGCAGTAAAAAACGGAATACAGTCCAAACTTCTGCATCTGCCCAAAATATCTCTTCACTTTAGTCAGAGTATTAAGAATATTGCCTTACAGTTTGATCAAAATGTGGGCTCAGGGCAAATTCTTTTTTTCTCTCTCCATTTTCAGGTGCACTCATGTATGTGTGTGCTCACACACAAGTACCACCCCATCCTCTCTACAATCTTTTGTGGAGTGAAACGTAGTTAAAAGTACTACAGGTGACATTCTTAGTTATAAAATTGCTGATAAATAAGCTCTCATTTTGCAATAATACAAAGCCTGAATCTTTTAAATGTAAAGAACGTATGACTACTTTCTCACACACATATTAAAAGGAACTGTTTTAAGGGAGGTTTGAGAGTGGACTTAGTTCTATAAGTAAAACTCATAGTCATCAGAAGTCAAAAATTTTAAAATACATAAACTACAAAAGCTTATCTTATATAGTATCTGCATCTAGCTATCTAAAATTGGATTATGGTGTTGACTGCATGATTTTGTAAATTTACTAAAAATCACTGAATCATACACTTAAAATGGATGAATTTTTGCTATATAAAGTACACCACAATAAAGCTGTTTTTAACAGAAAAGAAAAAGAGGTATTCACCTTAGACCATTGATGTATCTTATCATCAATGAGCAGATGAGTTGAACATTTTTCACTTTGATTAATCTGAAACACAACATAAAATAAATAGTATAGAAAAATCCCACCTTCACAGATATAGATATAACTATACTCATAAGTTTTTTGTTCAAAATGCATAAAAACCAAGACTTAACAATGTTTTCCTTTTAAAAAGTGTATACATATTCTCCCTGAGATGGCATATATAGTCACCATAACAGAATCACTTAACTTTGCTTGGCTTTAGGTTTGAAAAAAAAGCATGGAAAAGAACTTGAAGTTTTAGACTTAAGGAGTTATATTAAGACTGAATTTTGGCTCTTTTTTTTAACAAAGAAAAGTTAATTAGATACACGTTGCATTTAAACAGTAAATTTGAAAACAGGAAAGAAAAAAGTAAGCATTACCTTAGCATTTTTTAGCTTTTCTCTTACTTTGCCTTTCAACGTTTTAATTCTGTTTTGATTTTCTTCTGCATTTAAATCTGTCAAAAAGCCAACATAATACAGTTTGTGACACTATACTTAAACAGCAATAACAGCAAAAGTACTTATTAAATAGCTAAATTGCATGGATTTTTAAGGATCATGACAATTATGAAGACTGGGTCATTGGCCCATGAGAGCTTAGAACCTAAGACAAATGGGTGTCTCTTCCCCCCTTTCCATCTGGTTATGGTCAGGACTGAATTTTGTTTCTTTTTTGTCACTTTCTCCCTACCCTGTGTATACTCAGCTATTGGCTAGAGGCAAAAAAACAAAACAAAAACACAAACTCAGAAAAGCAAACCTTTATCTTTTTCCTTTTTGGGAAAATAATTCCCTAAGAAGTCATATTCTATAAAGACTGCTCTACAGAAAATATAAATATCAAAGCCAGGTTACTTCAGCTTGATTAAACTGGAAAGAAAGGAATCTGAAAGGAAAAGAGATAAGTCTCTAGGTACCCATTTCAACTACTTATGTCAGTTTTGTAAAATTTGCTGACCCCTACTTCTGCCAGCCCTTAGCGGAAATGAAAGAGTTCTGTAGGGTATAAAAAAAGACTCCAGCTGTTAGGTGCACTCCAAGCTATGTGTCATTTTTCTGCTCATCCACCAGATGAACTGAGAAAGACACAGGTTGTGCAGTCCTAGGCACAGTAGAAAACAGAGGACCTTTTGGTCATTTTGCCTTGCATTTTTCTTTTTCTTCTCCCTGCTTCTAAGTAGCAGCGGTTCTCAACCTTCCTAAGACCGCGACCCCTTCATACAGTTCCTCATGTTGTGGTGACCCCCAGCCATAAAATTATTTTCATTGCTACTCTATAACTGTAATTTTGCTACTGTTATGAATTGTAAGTATCTTTTTGTTTTCTGATGGTCTTAGGCAACCCCTGTGAAGGGGTCGTTTGACCCCCAAAGGGGTTGCGCCCCACAGGTTGAGAACCTCTGACTTAGAGGTTGCATAAGAGATGGTGGAAATAGAGAGTAAGTATAAATCTAAACCACTATAGGTCATGAGAATCTTCATTCTTTTTTTTTTTAAAGTACTGAAAAAGTAGTTTATTCGAAGAGATAGTACACTTCAAAGAAGTAGAAGTAGGCCCGAGCAGTAGAGAACGGCTCTAGGGCCCATCATTAGAAGAGAAATTACATTCCAAAGAGTTTGGCCTGGGCCACACGCAAAGGCGAGGTTCAAAAGGCTCAAAAAGGAAGAAGCGGTCAAAAGAGCAGGGCGTCCAAAAAGGGGGAAAAAAAGCAGAATCTTCATTCTTAACTGCAGTATTCCCTGGTGTAATTTAAAAATTACTAGTTGTTTTTTTTTTATACTCTATTCCCAGAACTTAGAATGGCAAGTGGCACATAGTAGGTGCTCAATAATAATGAATAAACCAGGGTTCAACCATTATTTATTTTTCTCTCTGAGATCTAGAGTTTCCTGAAGCAGGTTCTATGTCTATCTATCTTTATGATCTAACAGTCTCAAGCACTAGTGGATTCTCCATGTTTGCAGAGAGAGAAAACAAAATTTTAATTAACAAGTTTTATTACATATATAAACTTTACTCATTATTTTCTTATGCTCATCTTCTATTATCTAAGTTTAGTTTCTGTTTGAACTTATCTCTTAATTAACTTGTGCTCCTAACTGAAATCCTAGGATAGGATTAGTCATTTACATCTGTCAAAAGTAGAAACCAACAGTATCAGAGTTGGGGTATACTTATGGAGGACCTTTCTGGAGATGCTCATCTACATTTTCTTCTACTGCAATATTATCTGTATCTTCTGACATCTGCAAAAAAGTGGGGGAGGGTTACATTGCATTTTTTTGTTTAGGCATTGAACATCTTTTCAAATGTTCATCAGCCCTTTGAAAGTCATCTCCTTTAAAATGGCAATGCATAGCCTTTGCCTGTTTTCTTAAATTCCATTGTTTTATCAATTAGTATGAGCTGTTTATATATGGTAGATTTTTAAATTAAGAAACTGCTCACTGTAATATCAGAAAAGACCTTTTAATGATAAAATCCAGTAGTTAGTTCTTAGTGGTCATATATTGCCTACTTCACATGTCTTTTAGGAGAGTCAAATGAAATCAGACATATGAAAATACTTTGCAACTTACACTGTATCACTGTTAGCTATGACCTGATCACACCGTAGCATCTGATAAGGTTGGGCACCTTTATTTTCTGAACTTTCTATATACTTGTCCTCTACCCTTCTGCCTCTCTGGTTCCTTATTCCCTATATCTTTCAATGGTCACACTTCTTTTCATTGCTTAAATGGGGGCACATTCCAAGGTTTTGGAGAGTGCATGTATTCCCATGGCTTTCTAAATCTCTCTCCAGTCTTGACTGCTCTCCTAAAAACCATTATGTATAGCTGCCTACTAGTATTTCTAATTGAATGTCATACCATTATCAACATGTTAAAATGACCATTCAATTGCTTTTACAGCTTTTTAAACCTCAATATTGTAAAATTTAACCATACTAGCAATGTTAAATCCTCTTTTAGAACGTATGGATGAGTTTGTTTTTCATTTTAAGTTTAAGAAATAGAATAATAAAAGACTTCTTAATTAACAACTGTACGAGCTAACCAAAGTAAGGTGCAGTTGGAGTAGAAAGTGCAAGAGAACACACATCATCTTTCCATTACAGTAAAGACATGGATTTGTGTCAAAAGCCAAGGTGCAAAATTGACATGATCCCAGTAAAGACATTATCATCACAAAATGAGCCAGTCTGAAACAATTTCAAAATCTACCAGTGATTCCTACACCGCACTTAAGAAGTACTGAATAAGGTCAACAGGAACCAAGATGTTCTGTTATTAAACCTTCAGTATCTTCCTCAACACAGTTAAAAATACCTAATTCTACTCTTGACCAAGGGACAGTAACCCTTGAAAGTGTGATGGAACATGAATCCTGGCAAGTGACTGATAGAGGTTTCCCTTTAATTCCCAATAATCTCAGCCAGCATTCCCAGGATTCATCACTTCCCTCCACCCCCACCCCCATCTAGGAGGCAGGGATAAAATATGAATCTTGGGCCAGCCGAGTGACTTGTTGGTTAATAGTTGGTTTGGGAGTGCGAGCTCTGAGCAGCAGGGCCGCTGGTTCGGATCCTACATGGGCCAGTGACGCTGTGCCCTCTACAGCTAAGATGGTGAACAACAGCTCAACCTGGAGCTGAGCTGCCGAGAGTCGCCAGTCACAGCGCAGGCTGCAGTAGGGCTGCAGTGGGCTGCCGTAAGCTACCGTGAGCGGCCTGCAGCCGGCGTGAGCTGCCGTGAGCCACCATGAGTGACGGTCCAATGGCCGGCAACCAACTGCCTCAGGCGGGAAGAGCGCAATGATCACAATACCAACATGGGCCAGTGAAGCGATGTCCTCCACAACTAGACTGAAGAACAAAAGGACAGCAACTTGTCTGTT
>NW_017731392.1:4279377-4286814 GCF_001890085.2 Hipposideros armiger | reverse complement strand
GGGAGGTCGGGCTCTTTTGCTTGGAGGTGGCGCCGGAAGTTCCGTGTGTGTCCCCCGCCCCCCTAATAAACCCTCTTTTGGGTGGACTATCGAAAAGGTTATTTTTGTCCAATTAACATTCTCAGTAAAATTTTTGCTGGGTTTTCCATCTTGATTTTCTAGGGCTTTTCTGGTATAGGAATTTGGGGACAATGATAGTGGAGAAAGAATGAAAAAGTCCAGAAATATTTTCCTTAAATAGCAATGTTATGAGCTGAATAGAATGTGTGCATGTGAAAATACGTAATCTGTGGTGTCCTTAAGCACACTTCTGCAATTATCATAGTGGTGATGTTTTAAAATATATATTTAGCATATATTTACTGAGATGTATTATAAGTACACCTAAGTGTTATGAAGTATAGAGACCCAAGTAATGAACAGGTTAAATGGAGGTAGTATAGAATTTGAGATCTAATACTTGGTAGTTTGTAGTTTAGAGGAGTAAAAAAAACAAATCAACCCGAAATATTTTCAAGTTTGAAGAGCATTTTGTGGTCTTGGGGGGAAGTAGAGAGAAGTAGTATCTATCAGTCCAGCAGATATCTCAAACTAGTGGGCCAAAACTCCTACCAAAAATGTTTTGATTGAGTTCTTTTTTGTTTGTTTGTTTTTCAAGTTGCTGTCATTTAAAGGTTGGGAGATTTCACATAAAAATCTAGATTTCTTGAAAAATCAGATTTAGAAAAACTAGGTCTGTCCATGGTAGTCACATTAAGAAAATAGTTGTTTGTGATTTTAGGCCGTCTTCTCTATGAAGAGAAAACCTCTGCAGTCCTCCACTTGATTATCCCACCTCTAGCCTCTCCAGCCCTGAGGCTTAGTGTTAGTTGCCTCTTACCATTTTATTCTTTCTTTATTTGGGGCATGTCTTATTAGATATGTCAACCTGCCTGGCATTTGAATTTGCAACTTCAGCTATACTGGGTAAGTGGGAGGAAGGACCTTAATTTATGATATTGTGCCCAGAAGAAAATGTCATATTGAGTCCAAGTAGACAGTGCTGTGAAGGACTGTTTTGTTAAGAAGCATGGTTACCTTCCATGATGTCAGCCTCACAGCATGAATCTACCTCAAATGTCCCTATCTAGAGTCCCTTAACTTGGTGAGCTGCAGTTTTGTCACCTGAACAACCTGGATGATCATATTATTCCCTGTCCTACCCTCCCATCTGAGATTATGGTGAAATGTGACAGTGAAATATGAAAGGGCTTTGTAAACTGTAAAACCATTAAACAGATTTTTTTATCTGAAGATATAGATTTACTTTTGCCTTCCATTGACCTCTTTTCCTAAAGGGTTTTTGTTTTAGTTTTTTTGTTTTAAGAAAGAGAAGAAACATATATGGCCGCAGACGACAAGAGATACTCTGATTGAGATAGATTTAGAAAATAATTTTTTAAATGTACAATTGCCTTTTAAAATTATGGAATATTTTGAAATGAGGTTTTTGAGGGGGAAGGGTAGGAGTAGGCATGATGGTAGTAAAAGAGAAAAGATATGATAATGAGGGTGAGAAATGACCTTTGTTAAATCCTGCTACTTAACAAACTTAGTTTGAATACATCAGATTTGAATTATTGCAGTCATCTGAATTTGGAGTCAAATGGTCTGCTTTTATTTTTTTGAAATAACTCATTTTCTCAGGGATTTCTGAAATTTTTAGAAATGTATCTCAGATATGTTCTCAGTTTATTTGAACCAATTGGAACACTTTTGTTAAGCTCTATGTATTATTTTTGTTCTTTGAGAAACTTCCCTTTCTTTAAGAGCAATTCCTGGTGGTTACACTTTGGATTCAGCCTCTTTTCCAGGTAAAATTCTGTTCATTGTCAAGTATGAGTCCTAGTGGGTATTACCGTATTTCCCCATAATACGTAATATACATAAGATGCTCCCATGTATAAGACGCACCTTAATTTTGAGGTCCGAAATTTGAAAAAAATGTATTACATAAAGTTATTGAACTCGAGTTTTATTCATCATAAAATTCATACAACTCCTCATCGCTGTCAAAACTCCCAACCATTAGCTTGTCCTTATCTGTTTCTGATGACGAATCACTGTCTTCATATATTGCCTTGTCCTCTGTTCCATCTATGGCATTTGAAATGCCACACTTCTTAAATGACTTGACAACGATCTACAACCACTGTATAAGACACAGCCAGTTTTTAGACCCCAAGATTTTTGAAAAGGGGTGTGTCTTATACATGGGGAAATACGGTATATTTGTTGTGCTAGAGTAACCCCACTGAAGATTTTTGACCCTTATTCCACCATATTCATATCCAAAACAGTTGGGATCCTCAATCCCATACTGCTTCATCTTCCTCCTACTCTACCCATTTGCTCATTTTTTAGAGCTTTTCTGTCGTGAAACCAGAGGGTCTGCCATGGGAAGGGCCGTTGCAGCTGTGCATGGGTGTGGGAGTAACAGTCCCTGAATCCTGAAATTGGGAGCAGAGTATTATCGTATATGATTCTTGCCAAACATTGGGTGAATTTAGGCTGGGGCCTCACTCTTTAATGTAGATATTCAAAACTGTTTATATTTTCAAACAATATTCTATAAACATAATATCTAGAGATTAAAATAAAATATTGCCTTATGTTCAATACTGTTTCATGCTTCAAGGGGTACCCTTTAGTTCTCCTTTGAAATTTATGGTCACCCTGTAGGAGTCTCTCATGAGTTCTTTTTTAAAGATTTTATTGGGGAATTGGGGAAGGGAACAGCGTTGGGGAATCGGGGAAGGGGAGCAGACAAGTTGCTGTCCTTTTGTTCTTCAGTCTAGTTGTGGAGGATGTTGCTTCACTGGCCCATGTTGGTATTATCATTGCGCTCTTCCCGGGCGAGGCAGNACTAGACTGAAGAACAAAAGGACAGCAACTTGTCTGTTCCCCTTCCCCGATTCCCCAATGCTGTTCTCTCCCTCAATTCCCCAATAAAATCTTTTTTAAAAATTTATATATATATGACTATATATAATAATTTTTATATATATATACATATATATATGAATCTTAATTGGAGTTACTTGAAGAGACATGTAGATATCAGTCCTATATGTTTGTTTCACTCACTGACTTAAAAAAAAGAAAAACATTTTATTTTGAGCAAAGCAGGGAATGAATTTCTGGCTTGCTGAAAACAGATAAATTAATATTTTAGTAAGGGAATAAATAAGTAAATGCATAAACAACTCATCTCTAATGCTCTTTATTACATAACTGACAGACCAAATAAGAGTATAATTCATCCCTATGCTCTCTTATTGTTCATTTTTTAACATATGAACTGTATGATTTATATATAGAACCAACTATATCAGATTTTTCAGGATTATCCTACATTTATAATTGGGCTATTTAGTATAATCAACATCCTTATAAACTCCATTAATACCTTACTTTTTTTTTTAGTATCTTCTTTTTTCTTTGAGTTCTTTTTCATGATGGTTCTTTCATTACCACTTTCTAAATAAATAAGAAATATTCTTAAGAATGATATATCAATAAGAAAAGATGAAATACTGCCATTTGTGACAGCATGATTGGATCTTGAGACTATCATGCTAAGCAAAATAAGTCAAACAGAAAAAGTTGAGAACCATGATTTCACTCATATGTGGGATATAAAACTGAAAGCAACAAATGAACAAGACAAACCAACCAACCAACCAACCAATCAACCAACAACTCACAGTATACAGACAATAGTGGTTACCAGAGAGTAAGAGAGGAGGGATGGTAGACGAGGGTAAAAGGTGTCAAATATATGGTGACAGAAGGAGAACTGACTCTGGGTGCTGAACACACAATGCAATATATACACGATGTTTTATAAAATTGTACACTTGAAACCTATATAATTTTACTGACCAATGTCACTCCAATAAATTTAATAAAAAATTTTTTAAAATACCCAAAATGATATATCATATTACTGAAAGAAAACAACTATTATGATACTTGAGATAAAAAAATGTTAAATTTTTTAATTTAACTGAAAACTAAATAAAGAAATATGCTCTCACCTTTACTATATAGTAGTTGATCACCATTAGTATTTAATAGCATTTCTATTTAATATAATAAGACATGTAAAAGAAGAGGTATAACTATTAAAGAGAAGATAAAATCATCCTTGTTTGCAAAGGATATTTTTATATGTACAAAACCCAAGATACTCAGTAAAAAAATCTTAGACGTAACTAGAAAGTGACAGAATACGAGAATATGTCAAAGTTAATAGCTTCCCCATGTTAACAGAAAAAGATCACTTTCATAATAACAATATAATTTTTTTTATTCCTAGGAATAATTTCAATTAAAATTAGTGGGATCCCACCCAAGATCTGATTAAACATAGAGATATTCCTGGGAGACAGGGAGATTGGTTAAGAGGCCATTATAACAGTCCCAATGAGAAATGCTAGAGATCTGAATAAAAAAAACAGAAGTGGGAATAAAGACTGGAGAGAGGTTTATTACTAGAATTAGTGGGGAGATCACATTGTAAGATATAAAAATGTTGAATCACTATACTGTACACCTAAAACTAATATAACTAATATAGTATTGCATACCAACTATACTTCAATTAAAAAAATAAAATTTAAAAAAGATAACCATGTTTTATAATCCATTATAGTGCTATATATTTTCTAATAAACCATTCTTGAATTACAAAAAATCAAAAGGTAGAATTCACAGGATTTGGTGAACGATTAAATGTGTAACACACAGTGAAGGAAGAATCAACGACTCGCAGGTTTTTGGCTTGAGTTACTGAGAGGTAGCCTCATTTCGAGTATTGTAAAATGGGAAGGTAGTTGGGGTACGGGGTACGCGTTCAGTTTTCCGATGTTGCTTATGGATGCTTATGAGACATTCAGGTGAGAGGTGCGGAGGGTGATTAAAAATGTTGAACAGAAGAACAAAAGAGAATCATGTCCAAATTAGCTAAATTCTTTGTTTAATCAGAAAAAAATGCACTTAAAAGAATCAACACACATAATGCAATGTAATTTTACTATTCACAAGTTAACTACAGGATTTATAAAAATGTATTAATTCATAGAGCAACACCAGCCATTAGGTTTAGAAACAAATGACACAAGTATGTCCTGTTATGTTGTCTTTTATTTAAACCTGAAGATGTATCTCCATGCCTGTACTTTAGTTTCCATTGGACAGAAACTCAAAATGGAGGCCCTTTCTGAAAGTGAGGCCAAAAGACTTTCGAGTCACTCCCCCCACCTAAGCCCTGTTCATCGCTCTCCAACATAAACCTTCGACTATAGCCTGATCCCTCGTCTTTATACTCCTTGCCACTTCCATCCTTTGATTTTCCCAACTTTCCCCTAATCTATAGCATTACATTTTCCAAACCCCACATCTTTCAGGAAGTTTTTTTGTTGTTGTTTTTTTCCTGACTCTGGCTCTTCTATGACCCAATAGCACTTCAAATTCACAATTTTTGTTCATTACATCCCATTTTGCAAGTTCATCTTTCTGCCCTAAAGTGAAGATGAGAGCTGGGGCAAGGGCTCACCTAAACTCCACCAATCCTAGCAAGGTGCTCAGCACACAGTAGGCACTCAAAGAACTGCTCTTGAATGCTGTAAAATGGAGTGGTTCCTAATCCTATTAATTTCTAAAGGGAATGAATAACGGGTCGGTCAGGCCATGGAGACTACAAGTCCCAGCGGCCCGTGCGGGTCTGGCCCTGGCTACCTGGCCCGCCCCGCTAGCTTTTCCCAAAAACCAGCGCTCCAACCCATCAAAATCCAGGAGAGTCTGACAGGGAAGGGTCGGGGGGGCTTTAGCCGGCAGTACAACATTCACCTGCATGAACAGTGCACTTTGGTTATATCTGGGCAGCGAAGGCAGGACGCACCATTTGCCGCAGACTAGGAGAGCTGGCCAACTGCCTCGCACCGCTCCTGACGTTCGCACCTCACGCCCCGCGCCTGCCTCGCGCTAGCTCCTAGGGCTTGACGTCAAGGCGGTCCAGGAGCATGCGCGATGCGGGCCGCCAGCCTGCCGGGTCTCGAGCATGCGTGGAGTGTGCACCTTCCGGAATCTGTGCGGTACGTCTGTTCGACTGGCGACGCTGCCTGGGCTTGTGGCTCAAATTGAAGCGCCGAAGTCGGTCACTCTCGTGCTGGTCTGACTAACACGCCTGGCAGGAGCCCTCGGATTTGATCACCCGCCACCTGGGTGTGTGCCCCAGTGGCCACAGCTGCTCTGGGGTCTGTTCTGGAAGAGGCCTGAGAGCGGTGTGGCCTGGGTCGTTGGGAGCCTCATCCGTACTTCTCGCGTCATGGTGAAGAAGAATAGTATCCCCTATGGGTGAGTATTAGCCGTGAGCTCTTGGGTCGGCGCGGGTCCGCAGCGACCACCGGAGCTGCCAGATAAGCGGGTATTTCCGGGGAGGATGGTCCGGAGCCCGCTGTGGAAGAGCGGTCGCCCGGGCTGTGGAGGTGCGCCCCGTAGCTTTTGGCGGGCGTGCATGGCGAGCCGGGGCACGGAGGGGCTTGGCGGCGCTGGTGGCGACCCTCGGGGCAACGTACGCGACCGGCTACTCATTTCCCGCCGTCTCTGCTTTGCAGGGAGGAGAGAGGAGGGGTTCTTTGAGTTCAGGTGCTTGGCATGTGGCACCCCGAAGAGCGCCGTAAATATTCAAGGGGGTCTTTTTCTTTACGGAGCTTGCTATTAGTGTAACCAATTTAATACTTTCCAAGTCTTAAGATAGGGCATTCTCACTTATGTCATGTCGTCCTTGCTTAATAAGGGAAACCGCTTGCGTTTGTTTATATTCTTTTCCCAGTGACTCACCCCGAGTTAAATAAAATGTTCTGTGATTTGAACATTGTTCTGGGAATCTCTGGCGGGGATGAAGTTAGTAAACTAGTGTGGAAAGCAGTGCGACAGTGTTATGGATGCTTTCATTCATTCAGACATTTGACAAATGTTTGTTAGCTGTTTTCTGTGTCAGGCGTTGTGCTTTGCACTTCATACTTACAAAGTGTTTAAAACTTCTAACAGCCTTGTACATTTGGGAAAAGGGAGATGTGGAAGTGAAGAGACTGCAGCAAAAATAATGTTCCAATAATATATTGGTAAATTATGGCATTAGTAGAAATAGACCTCGGAAGTTCTACTCACCTTGGAATCTGAAATAATTGCATATCACAAAATGTATCCAAGCCTGAAATCATTTGGCCAGATGATCATTCTTGACAAAAGCGATTGGCTTGATAAAAGCGACTGGCACTTTAAGGAAATTGACCAGGGAGTTGGGAGATCTATGGCTGGAACTGAGCTTCCTGTTACTCTCTAGTCCGTACTTCCTGTTAAACTTTATGCTTCTAACATCCTGGGGGCGGG
>NW_017731392.1:4247305-4276397 GCF_001890085.2 Hipposideros armiger | reverse complement strand
TTTTTGTTCTTCAGTCTAGTTGTGGAGGATGTTGCTTCACTGGCCCATGTTGGTATTATCATTGCGCTCTTCCCGGGCGAGGCAGTCACTCACTGGCCATTGGACAGCCGCTCACGGCAGCCCAGCTCCAGGTTGAGCTGTTGTTCCCCATCTTAGCTGTAGAGCGCACAGCATCACTGGCCTGCATATAGGATCCAAACCGGGGCCCTGCTGCTCAGAGCTGGCATCCCAAGCCAACTCTTAACCAATGCGCCACTCAGCTGGCCCTCTCATGAGTTTTTAATCTTTCATTTTATTTTCTGAATGTACTTATTAATGACAGAAAAGTATAAACACCATTAATCTTTTCCTGAGATTCATTAATTACTTGAGTTTCTTAAAATTGTTTTTATTTTTTAATAGTATAGTTACAAAAGCTAATGCTTATGTTTAACCTCAATAGCCAAATAAAGTCCCAATGTCTGGCAGCTTGGCAGTGAGTTTTTATGAAAGCTTCATTTACGATTCAGAGATCAGTATATCCCACCCCACCTCTAGTTTCTATCATACTTGGTAACCACCCAGATAATTTCCCATAGACTAATCCTCACACTTTTTCCGTCTGTTGATCGTCTCATCAGCCTTCTTCCAAAGACTAACTTTTTCTCTGGACTCCCCACATATGACGTAAATAAAACTCCTTTATACCCTCATTGTCTCACAGAACATTCCTGATATTTGGGACCTGGCTCTCCGGTGAATACACTGCTTTCCTAGCAGCTCACCACAGTGAAAGCAATGCCCCCTATACCATAGGTGGCATCGATGCTCTCCATCTCCCCATTGCCATTGCTTGGCCATTGCGTCCCACCTGCGTAAAATGTAACAGAAACGCTCTTCTGCACCTTTTACCTCACCTCTTCGCTGTCATTTACCAGTTTCCTGGTCACTCCCTCACATTCGTTAAGGAATTTAGCACCCATCTCAGTCTTTTTTACTCAGTTCCTACAAGATCATGGTGGAACTAAAAAAGTCATGTGCATCACAGGTCCAGCACCCCAAATTCCCTTAACTTACAGCCATGACTGACTGTCTGCTGAACCATAGTATCTTAGACTGTTCCAAATGAAATAGTTCTAACATTCTCCTCTCATCCTTCTGTTCTTTCATCACTCCCTCTTCCTTATTTTTGTATACTTAATCTCTGACCTCATGAAAACCCTGACCCTTGACTACCATTTCATCAGCAGTAGTCTCTACCTAGATTAACTTACTTTCTTGTAGGCCACACTTATTGGTTCATTTACTCACACAAGTATCTAAAATTTCCTTGCCTTGTCTTTATCCCACTTTGTCCAGTATACTCTCTACTCTAGTTCAGTTTAGCCATGTACTTTTCCAGTGCGTGCATGCGCGCGCGCGCGCACACACACACACACACACACACACAACTAAATTCTAGTAGTGACAAATCACATAACCGGATTATTGGCATGACAGCATGTCATGCTCTGTAATGTAGCTCAGATATCTTTTCTCACCCACACGTACCATTCTAACTTTTATCACTCCTTAAACCTTCTATCCCACTTTGGACCTTGTATTTTTGGCAGTTGGTTTTGCTTTTTCAGAGAAAATAGACTTTCAGACATGAACTACTACACTGATTGCCATGCCAGCTTAACTTCATCAGCAGATATTATTCTCTCTTGTCCCAGGTGAAGAGGTATGCTTTTTTTCAATCCGTAGCTGATCATATATGTGTCCTAGATCCCATCGATTCTGTCTCCCCTGGGGCCTTATTTCATCATTTAAGCTATTTTTTTTTCATTTATCTTAAATATACCCTTTCCCTACCTCCTGGCTTCATCTCCCCTTTCCAACAAAAAAGAAAAAGAAAACCCCTCCGGTAGGACTATGTTCTGAGTCCTGGTCACTATCTTTCCTCTCATTCAAGGTAGAAAGAAACCCCTCTCCTGCTTACCTGTTAACTCCTCCACCTACAGTGTTCTGGTTTCTGCCACCTGTCGTGTCACCTAAGACTTTCTAATTGCCAAACCCAGTATATTTTCTTAGACCTCTTAAATATACTTGGCTCTATAGACCACTTCCCAGTCTTGAACTTTTTTTCCCTTGGTTTCTCTTAACTCAGTTTCTTTTGTTCTTCTACCTTTTAAAGCATTTTTAATTTTCTGTGTTAGTTCCTCTGGCATCTTGCTCTAATCCCTTTTTTTCCTATGTTTTTTCAGTCATTTTCTTCTCTTTGACATATAAACATTATTCAAGTTTGTTTTAAGAAAAGCAAAAAAAAACAAAACAAAACTCTTCCTCTGACTGCCCCTTAGCTGTTGCTCTTTAGGGATTTGTCCTTGATCTTTCTCTCTTTTCATTTTGTATTGTTTTTTTGAGTAGTCTCATAGCTTCGACTACAGTCTGTAGGACAGTGACTCCCAAATCTATCTTGAGGCCAGACTCCTTACCTAAGCTCCAGACTGCCTGTGAACCCTTATCCCAGTGTCCAACGCACCCAGAATATGTAGAGTTCAAAACCAACCTTGCTTCACAAAACTTACTCTCTATTTTTTTTAACAAAGCCAATATCTATTCACTCAGCCAAGTCAAAACTCAGAACAATTCCAAAATTCCCGCACACAGTCAGGAGGTTATTTGAATTTGCCTCCTAAAAAGCTGCACTTTCCAGCCTACCTTTGTCCTCATTGCTCTACTGTAGCAGCCATCCCATGTTGACAGTAACCTCCTGATTGATTTTTCATCTCCAGTTGTCCCCTTCTGGATCATTCTTTATACTATCACCGGAACTGTCTTCCTAAAATGTAGGCCTTCACTTCCTCCATATGATAAAATCCAAGCTCTTCGTATGACATACGAACTCTGTCCTTTCTTCCTAGGCTTCATTTTTCTACCACTCTCCAGCATGCACACTGTACTAAAACCATTCCAAACAGCTCACTGTATTCTGGGCATAGCGTGTGGCGTCATGCCTCCTATCCTTTGCATGAAATGCAGCCCATTTCCCTCTTAAAGTTTCTACTCAAGCATTACTTTCTTTGTGATGCCATCCCTAATATCCTCTCTTATGGCACTGTGCGGTAATTACTTGTCTGTCTCCATCAGACTAAAAAACACTGTTTGAAGGGTATTACTAAATCTTTTCATTCATTAGTACTTAATAAGTTTGAGTGCATAAATGAGCACAGTATCTTCAGGCAACAGTGAACCACAATTCCTGGATATTTTGGGTGATGGTCAAATATTGACTTTGGGAAGGACCTCAGAGAAGGTCCAGTTCTTCACTTATCACATATACAAAATGAGGAGCAGTAAGGTTAAGGGACTTCAGCTCCTGTTCCTCAGACACGTCATACACATTGATGCCTTCATGCCTTGTTGCTGTTCTTCCTCTGCCTAGAATGGACTGTTCTACCTGGACATGTACTATTTGTCCATGGACCTTGTTCTTTCAGTGTTTTTTTCAGTACTTGGATCACCAATATGAGAATTACCAGGAGTGCTTTTTTTTTTTTTTTTTTAAAGATTTTTTATTGGGGGGATGGGAACAGTGCTGGGGAATTGGGGGAAGGGGAACAGACAAGTTGCTGTCGTTTTTGTTCTTCAGTCTAGCTGTGGAGGACGTTGCTTCACTGGACCAAGTTGGCACCATCATTGCACTCTTCCTGGGCGAGGCACATCAGTCGCCGGCTTCTGGACGGCCGCTCACTGCGGCTGCTGGCCGCTCACGCTGGCTGCTGGCTACATATGGTAGCCCATGGCAACCCACTGCCACAGGGACTGTAGCCCACGCCATCGCCAGCGACCCACAGCAGCCCAGCTACAGGTCGAGCTGTTGTTCAGCATCTTAGCTGTGGAGGGCAGTGTCACTGGCCCTCATATGTGGGATCCAAACCGGGGCCCTCTGGCGTCCCAAGCCAGCTCTTAACCATTGCGCCACTCGGCCGGCCCCAGGAGTGCTTTTTTTAAAGTGCAGGTTTCTGACCTCTGTCATAGTTTCTGAGTCCAGCTCTAAAAAGGAATCCAGGAAAATGCATTTTAATTGAAGTTTCACTATATTAACCTAAGAAACTAGTCTCTGCTTCCCCGTCTCTTTTTCTGTAAAATAAGTGCGAGCACACTTGGGGGGCGGGGGCATATTCCTTCCAAAATGAGTATGGAACTGTTTAGTAATAGCTTTCAATAAATCTTTTGTGTTTTCTCTTTGTTACTAAAAAAAATAAAAGCAAACTGACCCAAAATTATATAGCGATCAGGACAGAAACTAATTGAAGTTTAGATTTACAGAGATAGAACTCAGGTACTTATTTGAGTATTTACAATGCACAGGTAGGTTTGTTCTCTTATCTAGACAAGAGTTCTAGCTCCTTAGTTTGCTCAGCAAGGTACCAATCTTATTGTTTGTCTAGATTTAAGAAAAAATAGTGACCACTTGCCATGTGCTGAATGCTCTGGGTTTGGCTTTTTATATCTGTGGTCTGAATATAAAGCCGCTAACTTGTATGGATCCATTGCCAACAAGCAATATAAAATACCGGCACATCAGAGTCTTGGGAGACAGTAGGATCCAGAATTGTACTTTCTTCATTCTCTCGAAAGCTTGACCAAAGAAGCATTATTTCAGAAGACCATTTCAAGGTTGTGCTGTCTATCCATTCCTCCTGATGGATCAAGCGGAACCACTCAGAACTTATGCACTTGGACTATATTAATTCACTGAAGAATTATTTTCACTGAGTCATGCTTAATCATGTTAAATGTCACTGTGCCCAGTCATAGGAATTTTTTTTTTAGGATTTAGGAATAGAAAATGTATTCTTTTTTTGCCCAATTCTTTTTGATATTTTGTAAATATTGTAAAATGTATAAATGATTTCTCTTTTTGTGCTTTTGCTTCTTAGAAGCTGAAAGGTGAATATCTAAATTGACCTTTGTGATCTATAGTTTTTGTTGTTTACATGTTCTTGATTTTCTACTTTTACTTGTATTATAAGTGGCTTAAAATTCTTTGTGAAATAAATAAAATGTATACTAAATTAAGTTAAATGTCTGACATTTCAGTTCAACGTAGAATGTTGTTACTGAAGTATTAGCCAAAACCTTTGATAACTGGATTGTAGAGTAGATAGAAAGTAGAATGAAACCCTGTTTTTTAATTAATTAATTTATTTATTTATTTATTTATTTATTTATTTTAGTTTCAGGTATACAGCACAGTGCAATAGTTGTACTTTTTACCCCTCAAAGTGACAACCCCCTCCCCCAATCTGCCATCCCACTCTCCCCCCAATATCATACATATCTATTACAATTCCATTGACTCCACTCCCACGCTACGTAGACTCCACATCCCATGGCTATATATATATATATATATACACACACATACATACATACATATATATATGTACAATTATAGTTGACATACAATATTATACAACATCAGCTTAAGGTGTACAGTGATCAAGCCTCTACACTGTCCATGAAGTGGTCTTTCTAACAAGATATGTGACCATCTGATACCCTACAAAAGTATTGTGTTCCAAAAGCAAATGTGAGGGATGTATGTAGGTAGATACTTACTTTTTTTCTTAAAAGTAGTTGAATGCATAATGTGAATGAAGTACCAGTTCATTTAAATGCCATTATTTGTACCATTATGGAAACATTAGTTGCGGAAATAAATGGATTGAAAAAAGTGTATGTTACAGCAATATTGGCAGTATTAGCAGATGGTCTAAAATTGTTTCTATATGGTTCCCTTGTATTGTTAATGCTAAGGAACAGCTCCCTGCTGGATGTTAAACCCAAAGATGAATATGTTTATAGAATTATCATAGTCATAATTGAATATCCTTTGTAATGGTGGAATTAGATGTGCTGTTGAGGAAAGGATAAACATTAAGTATTCAAGGGCATCTTATTCCACAAATGAATTCCATCAAAGAAATTATTTTATAAAAATGTCACAGGTAAAAATGTAAGTTCTTTAAAGGTAAAAATGAGCTCTTCTATTTAGAATGACTTTGGCTAGAAATCATTTTTTAATTTCTAAAGACAAAGAAACCTAGTCCAACGTTATTTCTTTGTTATTGGATTTTGGTGGCATTTTGTATTGTATTTAAAAACTTGAGAAACAATGTTTTTCAATTTTAGATAAATTATCAAAATCAAATTTCTGTTCTTGCAAAGCAAAGGACTACTGCTAATCAGTAGTCCTTTGAAGGATAGTATTGCTGGATGTAGAGTTCTTGGTGGACAGTATTTTTCCTTTCAGCATTTCAGTGTCATCCCACTACCTTGTGAGCTGCTGATGAGAAAAGTTAGCTGCTAATCTTGTTGAGATCCCCTTGTATGTAATGTGTGATTATCTCTTGCTGCTTTCAAGGTTTTCCCTTCATCTCTGTCTTTCATCAGTTTGACAATGATGTGTATAAGTGTAGATCTCTTTGAGTTTGTCCTATTTGTAGTTTGTTAAGTTTCTCAGGTATTGAAGGTTTTCATCAAATTTGATGTTTTCTGCCATTATTTCTTAAATTTTTGTCTGGCTCTTTAGTCCTCTCTTCTCCTTCTGGAAGTCCCATTACATATATCTTAGTGTGCTTGACGGTGTTCTACAGGTTTCTGGGGCTCTGTTCATTTTTCTTCATTCTTTTTGCTGTCTGTTCTTCAGACTAGATAGTCTCTATTTATAAATGGAATTTCTTAAATGTATCATAGTCTAAAACTTAAAATTTCAAATTTGTGTTCTTTTTAAAAATTGGCCCACCACAAGTTACTTAACCTTTCTGTGTCTTTTTCTATTCTCTTTAAAATGGGGCTAATAAAACACTCAACTGGAAAAAAAAATGGTCCTACCAAATACTAAATGTGGAGTTAGATATTTGTTTAGATACAATTTGATTGTCTTCCTCATTTTTGCTAATTTTTGACATTGGTATGTGAGGTATAGTGCATCAGGACTCAGAATAATATTGCAGGCCAATTCCTTGATTAAAAAGTGCAAAACAAAAAGAACACAACCCCTCTTTTTGTTTTATCTAAAAATGGTGGTTGTTGAGGGATGGTGTGTAGTTCATGAGGGAAGGTGTCACAGATCAATGAAGTTAACTTGGAGGCGAGGTGGGCTGGAGAGACTGGGGAAATTTTATTATAAGGGAAGGGTATATGCAGAAGGCCGGAAGCAAGAGAAAACATGACACATTTAGAATGAGACAAGTTATTCAGTATGGTAATATGACCTAAATAGAGGTTAAAAAAAAAAAGCAAAATATCATTTGGAGTATTGAAACTTTATCCAGGAAATGGGCGCTACCTTATTTATTGTAGAAGTGCTGTACATATGTAAAATCTTATTTTATTTTTTTTGAGAGAGGAAGAAGTTAATTAAATTTCAACTAAGAAAGCAACTAACCAACAAATTAGTCTCTATTTATTTAACAATGATTTCCTTGTTTACCATTTTGAGTCATTAAAATTTTTTTGTTTTAATTGTAGTTGTTTTCATTGCAGGTGGAGGACTGTGACACCAATTGGACATCCTCTACCTGGAACCCGATTTATTGCTTTTAAAGTTCCTTTAAAGGGTGTATGTATATTATTTTCTTATTTAATAAGGAGGATTGAGACTAATGTGATGCATGTTTATTTAATGTTATGCTTTCCTTTGTAAAAATATTTGAATGCAAGTTTCCAGCAAATGTTTAACATGGAGGTAATAATAAGCCTTTCACACATATAGTTATTAATTGCTGGTGTAAGGGAGTAGTTTTGAATTTTTAAATAACAACTTCATTGATATATAATTCACATAACGTAAAATTCACCTATTTAAGTATATAATTCAATAGTTTTTAATGTGTTCATGGAGTTTTACAGCTGTCACCACAATTTCAGAATATCTCATCACCCCCTTAAAAAAAAAAACCCATGCCTAGTAGCAGTCATTCCCCTTTCTCCTGTACTCCCACCCCCCACTCCCTAGGCAACCATCAATCTCTTGTGTGTGTTCATAAATTTGACTATTCTGGTTTCATATAAACAGAATAATACAATATGTATTTTTTGTGACTGGTTTCTGTATCATGTTTTCAAGGCTCATCTATGTTGTAGCATGTATCATACTTCATTTCTTTTTATTGCCAAATTAAATTATTTTTTAATGATTAAACATATTTTACTGAAAACAGATTTAACAACATTAAATACTCTTGAGAGAAAAGATCTTTAATCCTAGTGTTATTTTGATTTTTATATTATATCTATTTAAAAGTTATAATCCAAAAATAAAGATGCATAACTTTTTAGTTCTTACCTCCAGAAAAGATCAACATTATTTTACCAATTTGTCAAATCCTTTGTATAGCATTTCCTAAGAAATCAAAAGATACTTGAAACCCATGCCATGTTTTATATGGCCTCAGAACTATGGCAGCTGTACTTTCTCTTGACTTTGGGACAGTGTGAGTACACAAATCAAAATCTTTTATACTTGCCTAGTTTAACTCAGATCTTTCTTTTTCAGTGGGTTTGTAAGTTTCTTTTTTTATATATTGAGATATAATTCACATACCATAAAATTCACCCTTTTAAGGTATACAATTCAATGTTTTTTAATATATTCATTGAGTTGTGTGATCATCACCAGTAATTCCAGATTATCATTTTCATCACCTTAAAAGGAAACTCTGTACCCATTAGCAGTCATTCACCATTTTCTTCCCCTGGCCCCAGCAACCAACCACTAATCTACTTTCTGTCTCTATATATTTGCCTATTCTGGAAATTTCCTATGAGTGGAATCATAAGTATGTGGCTTTTTGTGACTAGTTACCCTCTCTTCGCATTATTTCAAGTTTCATCATGTACCATGTACTAGAAGTTCATTTCTTTTTATTGCCAAATTGAATTAATTTTTAAAACATATCTATTTGGCCTTGTAGTACATTATGTTAACTGCAGTTTTTGTTTTTTTTAATTAATCGTATAATATAAAAATCAAACCTGTTGCACCATCCTCACATACCATTGAGGAGCAGTAGCAGAGCAGTTTGGGAGCATGCTGGTATGTTTAGACTCTACCAAAGTTGTAGATTTACCTCCAGATAATCCATATAACATTTGACAACAATTTTAAAATTCTGTGTTCTTTGTTTAATATAAACATGGAAACTTAGAACCTTTATATCTGGGAGAAAAATGAATATTTAATCAAACAAGGCAGCCTGGTCTCATGAGCTGTTTAAAGATGGTAATTTCTGGGTTAAAATACTGACTGGCATTTAGCCTGACATTGGACAAGTATTGGGTTGTCAGAAAAGTCATGACGCATTTTTGCAATGAAAAAAAATACGTCACGACTTTTCCGACAACCCAATAATTTAACTTATCAGAGCCTCAGCTCCAAGATCTTTTAATGTTGTAATTATAAGAATCTTAGATTCATTCTGATTACTATTTGATTGAAAAAATCCCTCAAGATTAACGATAACTTTACTACAAAATTATTTTTCATCCATGGTTTATATTTTATTTCAAACTCAATTTGATGCAAAAAAACACTTCCAGTAGACCAAAGCACGACAGTCTTTAAAATGTGCTGAGTCCTCGGTGACAAGGAGTTACATTCCTCCACCTTATAGTCTATATCGTGTGCCCTCTAAGCAGTCCTTTCCAGTTGACTAGAGTTCAGTCAGTGTATCTCATTTAATGAAGTAGACTCCCACTCCAATGTAAGAATATGCTTAACTACTTTTTATTTATAGGTGAATATGCATTGGGCCCTGTGTTAAACATTTTTGCACTTAATCCTCATAGCAATCCTATAGTGTAAGTACTGTTTTACAGATGATAACATTGAAGCTTAGAGAGGAAAGTAACTTGTCCAAATCACATAACAGTGACAGAACTGGGACTCAAGCCCAGGGTGGTCTGATAGTTTCTAAGCCTCTGATCTTAATTACAAAGGCCTTTGCTGTTTTCCGAATGGTAGGCATTCTGTAACTTCCCTGTGTGAATGTGTGTGTGCTTTCACTGGATCTCACTGCAGACCCAACTATATTTTAGATTCTAATTCTATAAGTGGCCTTAATTTGGGTTCTTTGGGAAGCAGACCCATAGACAAGGATTTGAATTCAAGTGCTTTATTAGAGAGGTTATCCCAGCAAGTACCATCATGAGAGATTGAGGATGTGAAACAGGAAAGTGAAGGATGCCAGTAAAGGATGTTGTTATCAGGTTATCTGGGGGCAAGCTCAATCCCTTTTAGGGAACTCAGCTCAGAATACAGAGTTATCCAACTAAGGGACAAGGAATTTAGGGCTATTATCCTCAGACTGTCATCTGTCTTTGACTGAGGGCTTTTCTTGGAACCATTAAAACTTCTCTGTGCTACCCTGTGCACACATACCAGAGAAAGCTGGCAGGTCGGTTATGACAGGTGCTTTTAACAGGATGCTGCAACCTGCCTTGGGATGTGCTGAAGTGTAATGGGTGGGGTGCTGAGAAACAGCTACAGAAACAGGACCCAAGACTTCAAACTGTTTCTCAGGGTTTTCTTTCTTTTTTTTTTTCTCTTCTAAGTTAGCATGCTAATGACAGATAATTTGGTTGATCAGCTTTGAGAAGATATAGAAGCTTTTTTTTTCTCTTCCTTTGGAGCAAAGAAGTTCAAAAAAAGCTAGCCTGGTTTATTCTATGAGGAAAGTGTATTCCCAACAAACTTTTTTCATAAGGTAGAGCCGAGGAGGAAGATATTGCTAAGAAAGGTATACAAGGGCTTAGAAAATACTCTCAAGTAGTGTATATTCAGCTCTTGGTAATTCATGAGCGAAATATCTGCTTCATACATTCATTTGCAGCTATGTTTACTTGCAACTAGTTTAATTTCTGATTTTTTGTTTGGTCTTTGAATTAAAGATCACTCAGTGTTTGGAAGCAGAATGAGGCTAACACAGAGAATAAGAATAAGCCTCGTTTCATTTTAGATAATCTGTTCTGAATGTGTCAAACTATGAGAAAGTGGATATGATATTCTCTGGCTAATTCAGCCTTAGGACTTTAGGTTAGGGTATTTGAAAGAGGAAATCATTTACCTGGATACATAGCTAATTTTAGAACTAAAGTGAATATAAGGGTAAATCAGTGCAGTAGTTTCTAAATGCTAGTCTTAGACTACCATTCCTGGTTGCCTCTGAATCACCAGGTGAGCTTAAAAATGGTTCCCAGATTCCACCTCACAGAAAACTGTTTCAGTAGCTCAGGGTGGGGTCCAGAAAGAAACTTTTTTGTTTTTTCTAAGTTTCTTCAGGTGATTACAGTGGGTATCCGGGTTTGGAAATCACTGAGAGAATCAATCTACCTTATTTTAAAGACGTATAACCCAGGAAACTCTGACTTAGTGACTTCTCTAAGGTTATACAGCAAGGTAATAGTGGAAGTATGACTGTACCTACTTTTTATGACTCGCCAGAGTTCTACCCACAATTTCACAGCTTCCTGTCCTATTTGAAAGAGGGAAGGAGGGCTGTCACAAGATATCAGACATTTACAGTTCTTTTTTACATGAAGGAAATAATGTCCTTATATAGAAAATTACAGATGTCAACCAGAACAAACATGATTTTGCTAATTGGAAAGAATTTTATTAGAATCAAATCCATTAATATTAATTGAATGAGGCACTTACTAAATTTCTGAAGATGAACATAGCCTGCAGAAGTTCTTTAGGAAGTTTCTCCCATAGATTCTAGATTCTAAACTAAACTTTTAACTAATGTAGAAAGTTTTAATTAGTTCTTTTTTATTGTAGTTGCAGAACCAGTGCCTATAGGTCTTGTGAGTCTGGAGGAGATCAGGAATACTCGAAGATTGTGCTATGCAATATGGTAGCCACTAGCCACATGTGGCCATTGAGCACTTGAAATGTGGCTAATCCAAATTAAGATGTATACTGTAAGTGTAAATTACACAGTAGATATTGAAGATTTAGTTTAAAAAAAAACCAGTAAAATTTTAATTTTTTATTAATTTCATGTTGAAATAATACTTTAGATATATTGAGTTAAATAATATGTTAAAATTAATTTCATCTGTATCTTTATTCTTTGAATTTGGCTACTAGAAAATTTTAAATTACATATGTGGCTTATATTTCTATTGGACAGCACTGCTCTAATAGTTATAAACTATTTTACAGAAATACAGCATGTGTATTTTACACATCAGTGGAGATATGATGCAGAGCCTGGTGGATCAGACTTCTGTGCAGGTTCTTCATTCCTTGGCTTAGGTGACCCAAGAAGCAAGCCCTTAGTTGTCTTGGAAAGCTGAATATGCTCCAAGAAAATAACCAGGAAGTCACAATTTCCTCGAATTCTTCTAAGGAGATATAACGGCATATATTTTTCTATAGCTCTTCAAAACTTCCTAAATTATAGTGTTTACATGTAATCCATTGTTTTGGACCCTTTGTACAAAGTGTTTTTACTTATATAAATAATGGTGCAGTGAGTATTCTGATATCCAATCTCTTTTCCCCCCACATCTCTGATAATTGCCTTAGGATAATTTCCTAGATGTGAAATCACTGAAGAAAAAGATGTAAATATGTTTAGGCCCTTCTCATAGCTGTAATTAGTTTAAAGCTTTGTCAGTGTTCTTAAAGCTGTGAAAATTCTCACTGATTTTTTTGCCTTCTTATGTTTTTTTCTCTTCTTTGTTTTATGTTAACTATTGAGTCATTGGAAAAGTCATGACTTATTTTTCTATGTTTTTCATTGCAAAAATGCGTCATGACTTTTCCGACGACCCAATATTTACATTTCATCTTTATCTTGTAACCTTATTGCTCATTTTTCATTATAGGCAGTTAATCAGAGACTTACTCCAACCCAGAAGTTTACACCAAAAGACTTGATTAGTGCAATAAAAGCACTAAATGTGGAGCTTGGATTAATTATCGATTTAACATATACCACAAGATACTATGAAGTGAAGGTAAAGTTACAAATGTATTTCGTTATCATGGATAGGTCTTGAAATAGAAAAGACTTTCACATTGTGTTTGGAAAATGAATTGAGATGTTCTCTTGGTTTTTTTAAATATAAGTTTCAGAATTTCCCATGTGTAACCTCTTAGAAATCTTCTAAATCCTTCACATAATCATATATTCTTTTCTAAAATCATGAATTGTGCAGACAAGAAAAAAATGGAATTTTATTTAAGAGAACAAAATAATAGAAGAAAGAAATGTAGATGGACATAGAAGGGGAAAGCAAAAAAGGAACAGGAAACAAGAAAGGAAAAGAGTGTATGATGGAAAAGAAAGCAAAAGAGAAAAAGATAAAAGAAAAAACATGAGACAGGTGCTAGTCTACAACAGTGTTTTTCGAACTTTCTTTAGCATCAAAATCATTTCCATTAAATCTTGCTCTGAAGCCCATTATTTGAAGCAGATAAACAGGGAGTTGTGCTGGTTGAAGCAGGAGGTTAAGGAGCCACTAGGCCTCATCATCATCCTCCAGTCCTCCCCTCCCCATCCCCAATCTTAGGGCGAGTCCTTGGCACCTATCTAAGGGACAGTCCTAATCTAAGGGACAGTCCTCCCCGCACCTTCTCCAACCTTAGACAGTCCCCCGCTCCCTATCCCTAATCTTGGAGAGCAAGAGTTTTAAAACCTTGCTCTAGAGGAAAACAACTCTTGAACCTTGCTGTTCAATTGGATTGGTACCATCAAAGATGTCATCTCTCATTTACCCTGATTAAGTGACATTTTGTCTTGGATACATTGCTGCCATGTCATAGTTCAACATACATAAAACTAAAGTACCATCATTTCTTTTTACTCTCACACCACTCCTTCCCAAAAATACAAATGAGCACTCTCCAACTGTCTAGTTTCTCCTGAAAGCCTGTCAGGGAGTCCTCTGTCCTCCTGGTACCTTACATAAGGTCAAGAACTAAAACCTGCAGATTTTTCCTTGTGAAATGTATCTCAGATTCTCCAGGTCTTTTACCTGATTACTCAGCAGCTAGTCTTTTTTCACTCTTCTTTGACTAGTTGTCTTAAACAAAATTTTCATGCCAGTTCCTAAAAAAAAGCCTTCGTTCTCTCTGCCCTCCTCCCTGTTTTTAAGGTATCACATGCAAACTCCTCTCCCCGACTTTCAAGGCCCAGTTTAATCTGGCCCCCTTCTCATCTTGCTCTTCTCAGTCCCTTACAACATACCATCCTCTCTAATTAGGTATATCTCTGCTCTATCTCATGAACTTTCTATGCTCATTCTTAATTGTATGCCTGAAATCATTCCATAAACTTGGAATATTTTTCTCTCCATCCCTGCCTAAAAGTCCACCTGCTCTTCAAGGCCTAGCTACTACTGAACTGCTGCACATATAACCAGTTGTTTTATTCAGCATATATATAAATGTTCAAGGGTGATTACCCTTGTTTTTCCAAATATATTATCTGCTCCTAGGATCTGATTTTAGGCATTTACACTCATTGCCAACCTTGGCATTCTTTAATTGAATGTTGCTAATTGATTAATTGATTTTACTTAAATGATTTTATTCTTAGAGCCTCCACTTATACTGGCGATGCCAAAAAAAGCATACACATGACTTGTATTCATCTTTTGTTATCGGAATATATTATTACAATTTTAATACAGTTTTTTCCTTTCTTAAAATGTGTACACATTTTTTTGGCACCCTCTGTAGATTCTCTTGCAAAATTTTAGAATCAGTCAGGGAAACATGTAACCTTTTTAAAACAGGCTTACTAAACATAGCCTAAACTGACATAAACTGACATCTGGAATCCTAGCACCAACTGTGGAGTTAACACTTTATGTTTGTATATTAGGTTGACCCTGTGTCTCATTAATCATTTGAATCCTTAACTCATTATTATCATGGGCCACTGGGAATTGGGCTTATTTTATAGTGTCTTTCATGTAGTGTACAAAAGAGTGCTACACAAATTGGTCTAGTGTGCCTTCAATATAATCATTGTACCCTATTTTTAAAATACTTTATTGTGAGTTTTATTGGGTTGAAGAATTTGTTTTTAATAACTTACAATTGTTGCATTCTGTTTTCCTTTGTTTCTAGGATTTACCTAAAAGTGTTCATTATAAAAAACTTTACACTGTTGGACTTGAAGTCCCTGATAATACTACTATTCTGCAGTTCAAAAAGTGCGTCAGAAAATTCCTTTGGGAAAATGCAGAAAATGGTAATTAACAATGTTTGATATAGTCAAACTACTTTTACTTAATTGATAAAGATTATTGTAGTAAAAATTATCATAGACCACTTAAACATGATATACATATTTTACTCAAATACTTCAAGTTAAAAGGACATTATCAAAGATTTCCCCTGAAATTATGTGTGCATGTCCCTTATTTTAAGAAAACTTGCTTTGGGGAATGTAAAGCATACAGAAAAGGTACATTGAGAGATGAGTATTTGCTTTTCAAATAGATCCCCTACAGCATTCCTTAAATGCTGATACCCTGCGAACACATAAAAACGTAAGTCAATATTTAAAAATTGACTCAGAAATAACTTTTCTTGAAAGACTGTGTAGCATAAAATAAGGCACACCTTAGTCTTTTTTGGTGTATGATTTGGCTTTATATAGAAAAGAAAGATAAAACTTACAAGGTTGTATAAACCTTTTAACTCCGTGAATCTGTTGGGTTGGAGGGGTTCCTAAATAAATAGAGATATATGTAAACATGTATGTATAAGGATGTCCATCGATGTGTTTTATAATAATGAAAAATTGGAAAGCTCCTAACGGATCACTAACATGAAATTGGTTAAATAAATTGTGGCATGTACATACACATGGTATACCAAGCACATGTTAAAACCCATGTAAAAGAAGACTATTTAGTGATTTGGCAAAATGCTTGTGAGACGGTTTTAAATGACAGTGTCATTACATAATTGTATTTATAAATAATGAGTAAATATAGCTGAATGGATAAACATCACAGTTGTCCTTTTCCTGTATTTGCTTGTTACAGAACGAATTACATGGGCTAAAATAATTACAGCATGTGCCAATTCTCCCTTAACCTGCCTGCATGAATCTCCTGAAATAAGCAATTATTTTTTACACTCAGAAATGTAAAAAGAACAAGAAACCTATTTTGAGGGTGAATGAACAGAAAGAAAAGGACAAAATTGGTAGTGCCTGTCTAGTTCCTGGCCTCAGGGAAGAGGAATTTCAAGAGACCAGGGCTGCTGCTCTTGGGAAGTGACTTATTTCAGATGCATTGCTAATGACTGCTCCTTAGCCAGCTGTTCAGTAAGACCTTGGGAAGTAGAATTGGTTTCAGGGTTTTAGGCTGATCAGAATGGTTACAATGTCACCCGCAACAGCCTTGTTCTGGACCCACAGCTTCTCATTTTTAGTCTGTCTGTTCCACCAAATCAAAAACAGCTTCATTAGCTTATTTTCTCCAAATATTAGGCAGAGGGGAGGGGGGGACTAATGGCTGTTAGTTCAACTATTTATATTAAGGAGAGAAATTGAATGAATCAGGACCCTGTTCTTCCTGGGTTCTGCCAAGCAGCATAAAGTTACATTTTAATCTGTGATACCAGAAAGTTTGTGATGCTTTGGACACTAGAACATTGATCTGATCTTAGGCTCTTAATTTTAAAAACCAAGTAGAGGAAAAAAGTTTTGTATATGGGTTGAAAAAGATATGCATCCCTTCTTTATCCCTACCCCCAAAGTTAGTCAGCGCTAGATCTTTAGGAAATATTCTCTAAATTCCAATGGAAATACTCAATCCTGGCTTGATCTACAGTCCTCCTTCTCTTCTTTTGCATGTTAGAGAAAACCTCCCCAGTATGGATGGGTGTTAGCATGGATTGATGGGTAAGGGTTTCATCTAGGTTCTCAGTGCTGCTTTGCAGTCTTCACCCTATCCCTGGTCAGCTCACTCGTCTGCTTCCAAATCTTGCCTCCACCACACTCATTTTCCTCATTCTCAGCAGTAGCATAGCTTCCCACTTCTCAGTGAAAATAGAGGACATCAAGTATGATGTTCCTTCCTCACTTATCTTACTGTATCCATATTTTCATAGCCTTCCTTCCCTTTGCTTTCTTAAGAAAAGCAAACATTCTTTACCTTTACTGGGTATTCTCTCCAATCCTGCTCTCTCCAGGACATTTTTTCATTTATTCTCACCTCTATAATACCAACATAAAAACATGCACAGGGTTCCCCTTTCTTAAAATAATACCCCCTTCTCCATCTTGCAGCCTAATTCTTTCACCCTCTGTTTCCCTTCCTTTCCTGATTATGCTTCTAATTAATCAGAGTTGTCTCTACTTGTTTCCATTTCTTCTACTTTCATTCACTAAAGAGATTCTTACTCATCACCTTTAATCTGATTTCTACAACCCTCTAATTGTAGTTCAATTAGAGGGTTGTAGAAATCAAAAGAATAGTTTTCTATCCTTATCTTGCTTGAATCCCTGTGTTTAACTTACGTTGTTCATTCCTTCCTTAAAACTTTTTTCTTGGCTTTTATGATATTGTTTTCCTTATTTTTCTTCTACTTATCTAAATGTTTTTCAGTTTTCTAAAATAGTTGTTTTTTGTTTGTTCTGTTCAAATCCATAATACCTAGTGTTTCTCAAGATTTTGTCCTACTTTTGGCAACTGCAAAGTTGGGAAGATCCCAGTCTGGCTGAGGACATCAGATCTCATTGTCCTTCCAGCCCTAAACCCTTTCCCCAAGCCCTTCAATGAAATGGTTTGATTAAAAAAAAATAAAAATAATAATAATAATAATTCTTTCCTAAACTCTCTTTTCACTCAGTTCACTTTGTCTCATCTTTTCCTGTGACTTAAACTTTAGACTTTCAAATCTATGTATTTAGCACAGACCTTTGAACACTGAGCTCCATGTCAGTATTCAAAGACATCTAGTATCTTCACTAAGGGGTTCATCTGCACCACTAAACTGTGAACGTGTCAAAAACTGAACTCTCTTTTTTCTCCTACCCCTACGTCCCCAGATCTACTCTCATCCTCTCTGCTCTTGGTTATTATGGTTATTATGATGGCCTCCTAAGTAGATTTCTTGCCTCTCCTTCCCCCAATCATTCCTCCAAACTTCCACCAATTTATCTTTCTAAAATGCACATATTATCAGGTTGCTTCCTTGCTTAAAGTCCTTCAGTGGCATCCCATCTAATAAACACCAGGTTCCATAAGGTGACATAGGGTGTTTCATGGCTTGATTTCTTGACTTCCTTTCTTAAAAGTCTCATAAGCCTGTTTCACATATGTATTTCACATGTCTGTTGCCCACATGTTATACTCCTTCCCTTTACACATACTATTATTGAAATGTTTTCCATCTTGTTCACTTGGTGACTCCATGACATTTATGAAGATTATCTAAATGTTTCTTTCAAACGTTCCCTCCGAAACCTCCTTTCCCCCAGTATGAAATTAAGGGTTCTCGCTTATGTACTCCGATAGCACTTCTGTGCGCATTTATTATGAGTCTTATGATAAATGCTCTGTTTACTTGTGTATGTTCCACTACTGGACTCTGAACTCACTGAGTTGCGAGGTAGATTCAACTGGAATGCCCTCAGCCATCTTTGCTCAAATGAAAACCTCTCCCTTAATGTCTTTATTATAAATCCATATAGTGATATTTGGAAAAAATATGTACATATCAGAAAAAAGTTTCTAAGTCTAATAATGATAATTCTTTTGCACATAAAAAGACCATAAATTAGTTCTGTCATTTTCTAGAAAAATAAATTCTATTCTGTTCAAAATATAAAATAAGTAACAAAAAGAGATCTCTAAAATCTCTTATTATAAACCCATTCTAAATATGTTCACACAGAAATGTATGGTATTTGACAGCAGTTTAAAGACCTGGAAATGTGAGATGTGACTTTCTGTCAGTTGAAAGTGTCCTAGCAGACACTAAAATAATGCTTCCTGAATCTTCACACATGGTCCTATGGAGAGGTGGCAAATCAACTCATGTGAGAAGGACTACGGGGGATTAGGAGGATAGAAAAGGTGAATGTAAGAAAAATATAAGTGACGGGGGGAAAATAACCTAGAGCATGAAACTTCCTGAAAAATTTACTCAGCAATAACCAGGAGATGAATATGCCTTTCAAAACCCATCTTCTATAGGAAAGTATTCAAATTTTAACCTCATGGTAGGGAAACTCTTTAAGATAAGTCACCTCAGCCATGAATAAAATGTTCCTGGCCCAATCACAAAAGTCAGTAGATTCATCTTTTAATTCTTCGGCTGTGGTAATAGATAATGTACCTCAAAACAGAAATGGTGTCATAGATATTTCTAGTAACCAGAAAGTATTAGTACATTTTACTGAATGTAAAGGCAATTAAGATCAAAGAAATACTAAATTATTTTTTTCTGAATAATGTTTGAAGCATGTTATTCACAGACATGATATAAACTTTGTCTTTCATTTGACTAACTTAAAAAATTCATCTTTGATGCTATAGTCAACACAGAAAGCCTATTTCTTTCCAGAATCTTTGATAGTGTCCCTTTGACATATTAGATTTAAATATAATGACTAAGAATTCTATCAGTGGTAGATATTTTTATTGAAAATTATTATATATTGTATATAAAACATGCTTTTTATTGTACTATTCTTAATTATTTTTTCAGACTCTTTAATGTTTCTTTACATTTTATAGATAAACTCATTGGAGTTCATTGTACTAATGGAATTAACAGAACAGGATACCTTATATGTAGGTAAGAATGATAAGGGTGGTAGAAGAAAATTTTAAAATTCAGCCTTACCTATTTTGTAAAATTGAAATGATATTTTTATTCAGGTATCTTATCGATGTGGAAGGCTGGGATCCAGATACCGCAATTCAAGGTATTTTTTATGAAGTTCAGCTAAAATCAAGGACCAGTGTTATAAAAACATCTAGTGCCATGTAAATAAATATGCATCAAAATACAGATAATAATGCTTTTTGCTTTTTTCTTCTATATTATTTTGTTTTAGGGTTAGCACCTTTTCAACTTAATACATTTTAACTAGATTTTTAGTATTGCCATTTACTAAAAAAAAAAAGAAAACTAAATTTTTAGACTCTCATCACTGCTGCTATAATAAATCAGTTTGTTACATAATCTGCTAGTTGGTTAAAGAAATCCAACAATTTTGTCTCATAATTTATCTCATTAATTTTATTTGATCAACATTAATCATTCATTGATTATTTTTAGCTTTTGGTGAGGCCCGTGGTCATCAAATAGATGGATGTGTATACTTAGCGGATCTCAAAACGCAACCCATGAGAAGGTAAATTTTAAACCCTATTGTGAGTTGTATCTTATCCAAGGATCTTATTCCTTTAGTAAAAGTTCTCTCTTATCCTTTGCAGGTTTCTTTTTTTTTTTTAAGCTGAGACATCCTGCCACCTGTTGGCAGCTCAGCTCAGGCCGGGAATCGAACCGGTGAACCTGTTGCTCAGAGCTCGCACTCTTGAGTGAGCTCTTAACCAACTGAGCCACTTGGCTGGCCCTGTTTGCAGGTTTCTTAAAGTAAAACCTTTGTTATAACTCTCATTGTTAAATATAGAAACTAAAAAAGAATTAATTGGTATATCATTAGGACTATCTGATGGCCATAACTAATTTTTGTGTTCAATATATTCAGAAGTTTTGGAAAATTATCCCAAAGAATGTTAGTCATAGTTACAAATCTTGCCATTGTATTTGTCAAAAAATTCAGACTTTGTCATCTCCTAAATTTGGCCTCATAGTGAATGGAAGAAATGATTTTAAACTGAAAAGGTTTTAAGTATATAGGTATTATCAGTCAGTCACCTTTATCACAGAAGAGGACCCTTGGGATGCTTGTTCTAGAATGGTAGTTTCTGAACTTGGCAATATAGCAGAACCAGCCAGAGAATGTTTTAAAAAGACAGACTCCTGGGCCCCACCATATGAGCTACTAATTTAATAGGTTTAATATGGGGGAAAAGGAGTCAGGAATTTGATTTTTAAAAGTTTCTCAGGATTGGGAACCAATGTGCTAGACCATATAAATGATTAACCCTAATTCCTGGACTGCCACCAGACTGAGTCAACTGAAAAATATACCCCTAAGTAAGTAAATGAATTGACCTCCTTGATGGAGCTATCGATCATAACCTATTGTAGTATTTTGAGATTGCCTTTTAGAAATAGCAGCATAGTGGATATTAAGCTACTATGTAAATAGTAAATAGATAAAAGATGCAGTTGCTTCTTGAAGTCTATCCTATTTCATGATACGAAGACTATATACCATCATAGAGGAGCATATTTTTCTTTGGTGGGGAAACCTGTGTCCACTTTATTTAGAAACTGCATCAATCAATGGAATTGTAATAGATAAGCATGATATCAGGGGTGGGAGGGCAGTAGATCGGGGAGGGGGGTTGTTTCTGTGTAAGGTAAAAAGGATAACTATTGCAATGTTCTGTACACCTGAAACTAACAATAAAAAATAAATTAATTAAAAAAAAAAAGAAACTGCATCAAGCAAGTTACTTGGATATAAATTTTAAAAGATGGGTTAGGATGCATCTCTAAGTGTTTAAACACTGCCTGGCACATTTTGGGCACCTATAAAGTATTTGCTGAATGGATGAATCAATGAATTGATGGATGGTGCTGGAGAAAGGCATCCAACAAATAAGAATTTCATATGGTAAAAGTATAGGTCCTCAGAGAAGCTACATGGAAGAGTGTGGAGTGAGGGAAATCTGGTGTTCAGCACTTTAATACCCCTGACCATTTATTCCCACTCCCCCTTTATCTCTTCTATTAACCTTTCCTCATAGTGCCTGTGCCTTAAGCCCTTAATTTTTATGATCTTGTGACCATTGGAAATAATGTTTACATCCTAACAGTTGAAAATCCTCTCTCAGATTTTACTTGGCTGATGACCTTTACCTTATGGTTCTTAAGCTTTATTCTTTCCACTAAAGCAAAATGGCAGAATACCTGTAGATTTTTCCAAAATGCAAACTGTGCATATTTGCTTTTTTTTTTTCTTATTTTGTGCTTATGTTTCTGAAAGCCTATAACTGTGTTTCTGATTGAATTTAAATTTTCTTATTGACATTTTTCCTCTAGTAATCTTGGAATGGATGTCTGGGATTCTGATGAAGATATAAATCCACCATCTAATTCTATGGAAGAATCCAGGGATTGGCACCCAACTGAAGACTTTCATGGGTAAAAATAACATGATTTTAGATAAATATTTTATGAAAGTTAAGAAACAAATTCCTTAATGATGGTGAAGTAGGGGAAAAACCCACGGGACTGGGAATCAGAAAGTTTGCATTCAACTCTTAGCTCTGCCACCTACAAATTGTATGTAATCTAGAGCAAGTGACATAACCTTTTCAGGCGACACTGTTGTTTAATTTGTAACATAAAGCAATTGGACCAGATCAGTTAGCTTTTCTTATGCTCAGTTCTAAGGACATATAAAACTAGTATTTCATGAGATAATAGTTTTATAAGACTAAAGAGTGTTATTTTTTTTTAATCAAATAAGTTTTGGAAACACAAATATCACCATGAACATTAGCTTATTAGCCCTTAGAATTCCTGAAGTAGCAATTTATTAAATTTTATTTAACCCAGCATTTCCCCAACTTACTTGAGCACAGAACTCTCTTTTTTCCCCCCACAGAACGAGCATTACATTATATAGAATACAAATGCCCTCCAAACAATTTGGCAAATATTGAACTAGGTAATCTCTATGATCCCTTCAGAATCTAAAATGCTATGATTCTAAGTAATAATTTGTGTTTATTCTATCAATATATCTGAAACTGAATCAAAGGTGTCAGATGATACTAGAATTTCTTCTATGACTCACACATGCATACTCACATCTACATATATATACTAGAATTTCTTCTGACTTACACATATATATGTGTATACATATATACATATATCTTTATAAACTGATAAGACAATTTAAAAATTATCTTGAAACCTTTTTTCTCTATCTTTACAAAAAAAAAAGTTTTTGCACTCCTCTCTATGGCATTTTTCTCTATAACCTAATCCTCGAATATAAAATACTATTTCAAAACATGAGGGATATTTAGTATTTATAGTAAAAAAAAAAACCTGGGATATTATATAACTATCATTTCCAATAAATTGAGATTATCTACTATGAACTGAATTAGTATAAGTTAGAATTAATGGGCTGTTCTTCCACTTTGTTTTTCTTCCAGCTTCAATCCTTACCTCAAAACATGAAGCATTTTGCCACTTGAACAGTTCTGGTTTTTCGCTTCCCCTGGAGGAGGAATACTTGAGCAATGCTAGGCATTCATTGTGTTAGGCATTAGCAGGCATCACAGGATATACATAAAATACAAGAGGGGGTATACAGCGCTCTTCAGCTTATCATGACATTTCATATCTGCTTTGACACAGTCTCTTTCACTCATTTAATCTATACCCATTCTTAGGAAGCATATATCTTCACAATTCAAAGTAACTATTTCATTCCTATTTCTTATGAATAAAATCCTAGTGAAAATTTATCTCAGAAGTCAGTGCCAGAAACTGTTGTTTTGTTTTTCGGACAATATGGCAGGGGAGGGAGGGGAGCGGGAAGGAGGTATTGTTCGTTTTTGTTTAGGTTGGGTTTTGTTTGGTTTTATAAAACAAACAAAAATTAGAAAAGTTTGCTTTTCTAACAAACAGAAGTTTGCTTTTGTGAAACAAATTCTAAAGTTAAAACTTATTGCTAAGAAACAAAGTTCTAACTTTGTGGTCAATTACTGCATCTTACCCTGGGTTTTAATTCTAAATGCTATGGATGTCGATTCCTCTTTTTAACTCTATTTCAGGTTGATGTGTTTTTTATGTTGTAAAACAGTTTAGCAGTTCCTTAGAAAACTAAAAATGGATTTAACATACAATCCAGCAGTTACACTCTTGTACATTTATCCCAGAGAAATAAAAACTTGTTCACACAGAAACCTGACATGAATGCTTAGCGCAACTTTATTTATAATAGTAAAAAACTGGAAACGGCCCAAATGTAATATTTATATGAAATATTTTATAAGATCTATTAATCCTTCTTAGGAGTAATTATATAAAAATCAACATGTTTTTATTTCTTCTGACATGAAGTTAATATTATAATCCAGCATGTTATCAGCCATATTTGTAAGGTTACTTCTTTAACCCATCAGATAAATTGTGTCAAAAGTTACCTGGTTGTGACACAGTCCTTTAAATGGAAAGATGGTGTGAAATGTGTTATCAGTTTTTAGAAAAAAATATATATTCTTAATATCAACATACTTTTGTTTGGAAATTTACAAGTTGATAGTTGCAGGAGAGAGTTTGGGGTTCATAAGCAGATACAAAGGAGAAAAATGAAAATGAGGCACTACCCAATTTCGGGGACATCATTTATGTCCTGTTGAATAAAGGGAGATTTTGCTAAGAGCCTAACATTTCTTCTTTATTTGCTCTTAAAATACTAAGGATTTAAACCATCTTTTCCCTGTATAGGTCTGGGAAAAGGTCAAGTCTTCTTAATGACCAGCACTCTCGAGATGATGGTGTACAGATAAAGGATTATGATTATGTCAACGATGAGCCTTTGCAGAGGCATGGGGATTTTTATAAACGCCATTATAGTGACAGCATGCCAGAAGAGAGACGCCTAAGAGATTGGGATTTTGATGACAAAGGACCAGGACCAAGATGTTCATTTTTTGCTGATCACCAGTGTTATGACATCTCCCAAGAGGAACTAGATTATAAGTTACCTGGAACAAGACGAAGAGCATTTCATGATCACCTGCCTCACAGTGACTTCCATGAATCAGACGCTGGAGATGATTTTGATTTTGTTAGCAAAGTTTGTAGAAAAAGGAGACATTCTGTTCAGAATCACCAGGCTTATGATAACTTTTGTGAACAATTTCCATCTCAGGATTTTGGTTTTGTTAACAGAAGCCAGGGACAAAAACAACGATCTTTCCATAACCGCCATGAGTACCAGGACCAGTCGCCTAGACGAGGTTTTAATTACCTCAGTAGAGGTGGTTTTCAAAGGCAAAAATCTTTCCATCATCCTTATTCTCATGATGAAATGAATTTGGAAGATTTTGAATATGCTGATGAAGTATCAGAGCACACACTGGGACCTTTACATGACCATTCCAACAGTGATTTCTCCGAGAAAATGCCATTGAAAAGATGTGTTAATAGAGATTTTGAACAAAGACTACCATCCTTTCCAAAGTTTCAAAAACAAATGCAGTTAAGAGATTTTGATTTCGACGATGGAACTGGACCAAAGCAAGTATCTTACTGTGACCTTCCACCTAGTGATGCACAAGAACAGATTCTGTTGGAAGACTTGGACTTTAAACAGGAGAAACATCCTTACAGAAACCTAGATCTTGTCAGGACCACACACTTCCCGATAGCATAAATCCTGATTGGTATTTAGATGAGTCATTTTGTATAATAAGGACCTGCACTTAGTCCAACAAAACACTCAGTCTTCTTTCAAATTAGGGTATTTGTACAAACATTCAAAAATGGTATAAATTACCACCCAAAACTAAAATGCAGATTTGTTTTTTTATAGATTCAATGTATAATCAAGGTTTATTTTGATTGCTGTGAATTAGAAATTTTCCTTGAAGTTATTCCCCAGGATTGACGTAAATATAACAAATTAGACTTAAATGGTTTAATTCTTGACCATAAGCTAGAAGTAAAAAATATCAGAAACAGCTTTTTCACAGAAATACCACTATTTTTAGACAAGGATTTTAAAAAATATATTCCTTTTAGATGTGCTACAAAATTATTTTTTAATATACACAACCCAGTAGTCCTTTTCTCTGTCATTCAGCAATTTTTCATCTGTGCCATTAGATGGCTGGAGCATCAGGAGAGCAGTGACCCCAGTGAGACTGAAGTGCAAAGCAAGGAGAAGGGTGAGGCGTGACATTCTAAAGGGAAAGAACAAGACAAGGAAGAAAGAAAATTTTAAAGAGGGGATAGAAGTACTAAGAGAAGCCAGGGACAGAGAACAGAGAATAGAAAATAAGACCATGGAACAGAGAAGGTTTGAGAAGGAGATGAAGACTTACATGGAGAGAAACTTATGTGCCTTCCTCCCAATTTAGAATGCTTTCTCCAGTTATACAATCTTATCCTACATATATACCTGGATAGATGTGAACTCTTGCCTGAACCTAATATTGGCTACCTTAGTTTTCTTTGGAAGCTATTCTTTTTTCACTCCTAACTTTTCTACCAACATCTAATCTATCTTCCTCACTTTGTTCACTTCACAGGAAATATGGCACTGATAATCGCAGAAGCAGAAGTCAGAGGTAAATACTGATTTAGCTGTGAAACCAGCTTTTTCAAACCTATCCCTAATTGCTACCACTGACGTGTAAACGTTAAAAGACAAGCGTTTCCTGAAGTCACATGTGTTCAGGGTTTATATATAACCTCTGCGGTCCTGGGTACAACCTTTTGAAGTGACTGTCACTTCTCCCTATGGTTTGAGGTTGCAAAGCTGATTCATCAGTTCATCTGCACCCGGGTTTCCAATGGCTAACAGTTGGTACCAGTTAAGCCAGAAATTTAAGTTTCATTTCCTTTATGATAGCTTAGCTCCATTCCATATTATGAGTCTACATCGTATCCCAGCTCACTGTCTTCCACTGGACAAGATAAAAGACAAGATTGGTTAGTAAAAATCTTTCACTTCCCTTGAGAGAACCTCTCTTACTGATGATGGTCTGGGTTAGGAGGATTATAGTATTCAAGAGAACATAGAAAAGAAAAGGCCTTTTATTGGCTTCTTTTTTCCCCCATCGTGTCACTCAGTACCACTTGTGGGATAAAGGTTACAAGTACCCTATGTGAAATAAGTTTCAGTATAAAAGGATATTACATATTGATTTATAGTAAATTACTCAGTAGAAATCAGATTGGAGTTTCTGTTTCAAATTAGTTTTTTTACTTCCCTGACTTGTTCAGCTACTGTAGACAGGGTTAAAGTGGTTCAAAGACAGTCTGATCAATTGGAGAGACCTAAAGGAAAAGTTTAGATAGACCAAAAGAGACCTTGGTTTGCAGGGGAGTAAAGAAAGGCAGGTGACAGCCAAGACGGGATTCCTCCTGGTCTCTTCCTGTTAACTTATCCACAGCTGACAGGCCTCAGAACACGGCGTATTAGCAATGTGGATCAGAAAGGACTGTATAGCAGGAAAACAGAGTTCTTTATAGACACTACTGAACATTTACATTGAAAACCTGCTAGAGTTATCTCACAAATGTATATTTTAGTAGATGTTTATTAAAAGAGAGGTTTTAGGTTTAAAAATGTATTAAAAACAAAAATTACACTTTAAAATAGGTGATTCATTAGCCTTCTTCAGCTTCTCAGTTGCAAAGAAATATTCTAAAAAAGATTGTAAGTAACATAACCCATCAGTATACTGCTACACCAAAGTAATTCTTCTATTCTTTTTAACATCATAATCTAAACGGGAATAGGCAAATATAGCTGCTGTGGTCTTAATTCTCCTGGCAGGATGAAGAAGGGCCCATAAAATATATCCTACTTCCTTCCATGCAAGGTGCCTTCTTCTATACAATTAAGGACCTTAACCCTCTGTTTACTTTTACCATGGTGCATCATGCAATGATTCTGCCTACCTTCACCATTTGACTGTTGCTAAAAGAGCACATTTACTTCTTTTACACAATGCCCTCCATAAAGTTTGAATCCTGTTCCATCTGTGGTCATAATTAACACTTGTTTCTGGCAAGATTGGTAAAATGATGATAATTGATGAAGTTCTGTAATGGGCACATGGATGTGTATTCTATTATACTTTTGTTTATGTTTAAAAATTCTAATAATAAAAAAGTTAAAAATAACTTGTTTCTGTTATATTATTAGACTGGTCCATCCAGAAGATAGTCGAAGAATACATCCTTCAGATGAATTTAACTACAGGAGACGGAGCAGATTCACAGCATATTCTTCACGGGGACTTTCACCTTCATGTGTATTCCATGAAGATGGTTCAGTTGACTATTATAGAGGTAAAAATTCAAGAGAGAGGGAACAGCACAAAAGGTCATATTTTTAAGCTACTGATTACAATTACGGCATGCCTGTAGGTTGCAGAGCTGAAGAGAAAGAGAACATTATGATTTACCGTCAAGAAAAACTGCAATTGGTGCTGAGTAGTTCACTTTAAAAACTGCCCACCATTTATCTACATTTTGACTCTAAAATATAAGTATCAAGATTATCTTGTGTTATTTTTGAATCCAGATTTTTCAGAGATCTTTCATCAGGCATGTTGGCCTGAATAAACAGGCTTCTCTGCCTTCACAAAAAAGGCAACAAAACGTGAGAAATAAAGTGAAATTCAGAGCCGGGATCTTTAAAAAAGCTTGTTTAAGAATAATGTTAAACTCATATATAATAAATAATAGCAAGAATGTTATAGCATCTATAACTGTTTAAACAAAAAATCCCCCCTCAAGAGAAGGACAAAGGATTGTTGTCTGTGTCCTTGTAGCTTTGAATGTATCTTTAGACCTGTGCTGTCCAATATGGTAGCTACTAGTCACATGTGACTATTGAGCACTTGAAATGTAGCTAGTCCTGATAAAGATGTGCTGTAACATCTCATTAATGATTTTTATATTAACTACATGTTGAAATGTTAATTTTTTTAGATATAGTCACTTTATGAAACTCCTTAGTTACTCAGTTTGATTGTACCATATTTTTTTTACAGAGGTCTTGACTGATACAAAATTAAAATGAAGTATACTTTTTAAAAACTTTTACTTATATCACATTGTATATTTCTTATTAAGGTGAAACTTTTATATTTCTCTCTCTATCTCTTTATATTTCTCTCTCTCTCTCTCTCTCTCTCTCTCTCTCTCTCTCTCTCTCTCTCTCTCTCT
>NW_017731392.1:4240828-4247190 GCF_001890085.2 Hipposideros armiger | reverse complement strand
CACACACACACACACACACACACACACACACACACCCTAATTAAGTTGAATTATTTTGGCTTCTAGTTTATGGGAAAGCTTTTCCTCAACTCCACCTCCCCGCTGCCATGCACCCACCCAAGTGTCAGTCCCCAGATCCAGAAATGAAGAGCCTGGGGCAAGTTCAGAGTAACTCATCAACACTCTATTCTGCTCAACAGTTAACTCTTACAGCAATCCTTAAAGGGAGGAGACACAGGGCCTCTTCATATTTCCATGACAAGGTCATTGCTAAAAAAGACTCCATGGAATAAGCAGATAGAGCCCATACTTGTGTGATAGGCAGCATCAGCACTTTCAGCTCTGGTTCCCGGCACGTGGTAGTGAAAAGGCATGCCACTCTACACTAATGTAGCTCTCTCACTGAAGTAAACCCTGGGGCAGTAAGCTGCGGCATGGCTTTAAAACTCAATAGCATCTCTGTGGTACAATTGGTTAGCATATTTGGCTATTAACTGAAAGGTTTGTGGTTTCAGCCTACCCAGGAATGGCCTTGTTTCCAGCCAGTTTCTTGGTGATGAAAATATTCTGGAATTGATAGTGGTTATGGTTGCGCAACACTGTGAATGCACTAAATGCCACTGAATTGTACATGTTAAAATGGTGAATTTTATGTTATATGTATTTTACTACAATAAAAACAAAACCTCAATAAATGCAGTGGAGTATGCATTTTCCCAAACCTGCGCTGTAACTATATTTTTCTTACTGACATGTACACACCTACCATGTAGTACACCCTGATATGAGTGCCTATATGTGCATCAGCTTTTCAAAAATCTCTGGTCTGGGTGTTCCGAGTAGCATTTTGGTATCACCTAGAAATGTGTGACTCATCCATAGCCCCATTATGGGTTGGACTAAGTACTGTATTGCTGTACAAGCACATAAATGCCCCGACTCTTTGGCCCTAGCACATATTTGCCTAGTGTAGAAAATTCTCCCATGCAGAGGGTAGGCTGGGAATGGGATGTGTGTCTGCCCCCCCCCCCTGCATTGTGTGGCTTTCTTAGTAAACGGGAAATGAGAGAGAAAGGGTCTGTAAGAGTACAGCTAAGAGTCTTTTAACCAGTGCAACTTCTCAGACTCAGGACTCTGTTCTGGACAAAGCCAGTATTGTTCTTTTATAAAGCAAAGATCATGAAATGTGGCAGGTTTTTAAGACCTACACAAACACAGCATACAAAAGAGAAAGGGGGAGTTGGGAAAGACTCAAGAAAAAGACAATGTCCGCTGAGGCAGAAGGTGGTGGATACCTCCCAAGGAAAGGCTTCAGCAAAGCCAAGGAAGCTTCATACTGGTCAAGACGCCTTGGGGAGCAAGGAAGGATGACCTTGTACTCCACTGTGGAGGAAAGGGCTTCCTGGGCAAGTTTGTCTTTCTCACTCCAGCCAGTAGATATCAGCTGCTCCTGCTATACCATGTCTTTCTGCCAGAAACATGAAGGCTTGTGAAAGATTAACAAGCCTATGATGGCTACTGCGACCAGGATCAGGGAGAAGAGGACCATGAGGAAGATGTAGGTGGAGTGGGAGAGGGGTGCAGACAATGGCTGCTCCGCTGGGATCATGTTGGTCAGGTTCAGCATGTAGCCCAAAGTCCATCCCACGTCGCTGCTCTGGATCTGCAAACAGTGGGGAAAGCTTGTTGTTTCTGGTCTGAGGCTTACATGAGCTTTCGAGCAGCCCCATCCATAACACTTAGCAACCAGGAGAGCACCACACTCAGTTCCTTAAGTGGATTACCTCTATATTCTAAACGGGAATTTGGTCGTGGGGAAAAGGAACAGGAGCAAGTAATTAAGGAGAGTTTGGAGCCTTAACTACTATATTCCCCAAATTCAGAGCAATTTGGTGATAGACTGCCCAATTCTCCGGCCTAGAAGAACTTAAATAGGCCTTTAGAGATTTGCATTCGTCTTATCTGTGTGAATGTGGAGGTGGGAGGAGGGGAGAAGGGAGGTGGCCAGTGACAGGAAGCAGGCAAAGGCTAAGAGAATGATTGTCCCTGGCCTTTTACACCTATGTCGGGGTCAGGAGTCTCATCCATATAAAACTAGGACTTCTTAATGATTCAACTGGGGAAAAACGGAGGAATAATCCCAGCAAATTAGTCTTACTTTATGGAAGCTGGAAGACTGTGTGCATCTGCATGCGAAAGGATTCTTATTAAAGGATAAAACATGCTCCGACCCTGCCATGTTCCCAGGAATATATGCCTCAAAAGTTACTGGAATACAGTAGTCTATGAATAATAAATAATTTGAATATGTTTTTATTACATGAGTTGTTTGCATGGTCATGGTAGAAAAGTTAGAAAGTACAAATAATTCTAAAAAAAATAAAAACCACCTATACTTCACCACTCAGAAGTTGATCATTTTGTGACATATCCTTTCAGTCCTCTGTGTGATATTTTTTCTTACAAAACAAATGGAATTAAATTTTATGTGGAATTACTCAGTTAACAATATCTTGGAAACATCCTCTCATGTCTCTCAAGGGATTTCTATAACATCACTGGCATGAACTGCCTTATATGTTCATTTTTACTTACTTTATCCAATTATTTATTTATAAATCCTAGAAGGGAGTTAATTGGACAAAATGAAGTGCATATTTTAAGATTTAGCACATATTGCTAATACAGTCTCCCCTGAGGTGCTAATTTACATTCCGGCCAATACCAGTGGTGAAAACGTTCCTCTCCCCTAACCCTTTACCAATACTGGGAATTAATAATTTGTAAAAAGCCCACTTCCCTTCATGCGGATAGGAACTTAGCTGTGTGTCAAGGAAGGCCCCAGAATTAAAGGTGTCACCTGGGGCTTAGAAATACTGGATCATTCCTTGGCGTTCAGAGAATACAGATCACTCATAAATTTGACATAGACATATCCTCCAAACAGACTAAATAAACTGATGGAATGGAAGGAAGACGGGGGTATCAAAACAAGGAAAAGATTTGTGTTTGAATTAGCAAGGTGAGTCTTGACAAGAGTGTAATGAAACTCGTGTCCTCAAGGCCACTGCAGCCTCCTCTGCCTCAAGGTTTTGTTTTGCTTGAAATCACCATATTTAATAAAGCGGGTAATGTGGTTTTGCCGTTACTGAGTATGGGCTTAAAAGGTAGAGAAACACTGCTCTTGATATTTTTCAAGTATGAGTTGCCGGTGAGCCACGCAGTCCATGTCAATGTGTCTCTGTACCTGCAGGTGGCGCTGTGGTAAAGCACAGCAGTGTGGCTGCTCCCTTAAGGTCACACACACTAAGGTTGGCTTTTTTAAATGAAGACCCGGGTTCCCAGCCACTCTTCCTTTTCTTCACACTGAGCTTTCAGATTGGTCAACCTTGAAGCTTCAACCAAGAAAACCTTCACCCTTTATGAGAAGCCATGATCATCCTTTCCAGATTCATGGAAAGGGCTTTTGGGATGAATGCTTAGGTCAGCACCACACAACATCGTTGTGGCTACTAAAATACTGTTACGTTACTTTAATATCTCATGTTTTGTTTTCTGAGGAATTCGTCACTGTTAATGGAACCAGAAAGGAGAGGCTGAGAAAACAGGTAGCTCTCCTTAGATAGGATATTCACAACTGGCTGGTAGACAAACCCAGGAGGGTTTGACACAAAATGCCAGCCTAGGTTAGAGGTGAAGAGGTGGAACAGGACATCGGGCCAAAACTTAAACCAGGCTGACTCCTGGTTTAAGGCCTCTTTGCAGCTGAAAGCGGCTTCAGTCACTACCACCCAACCCCTCCCCCAACCCAACAAGTACCCAAATTACCTTGCCCATGAAATGAATATTCTTCCAGAAATCAGGTGTGAAGTGATAGCCCCTCTGAAGGAGAGAGAGAATGTAGGTTCCAGAAAAGCAGTATTCACTCAGGTACTTCTCCTTCACGTCACCAAAATGTATCTTCAGCTGGAAGTGAAGTGAAGGACGTATCATACTTGTACAACAGGCACCTCTCCAGAACCCCCTCTTTTTCCGTTAGTCAAAAGAGGGGAAAGCCCCAGCTCACACAGACCTGAGAGTTGGCCTCCCCAGAGGGCTCTGGGGGTGGCGCTGCTCTCCTTCAGTGGGTGCAGGGCTTTATAGTTTAGGGTCTGTGAGAAATTTTTCCTCCCAAGGGTTCCATGAGATAGTAAGCACTCCAGGGAAAAAGTTGTTTCTGTTCTCCAGCAGGTCAGAAACACTGAATTTTAGTATACCTTTTCATCCCTTGTGAAAAATCTTGCATGACAGAAATCCATTAACTTTGTTCAATCAGTTTTGTATTTGCTCTTGACCAGAGTCGGGTTCAGAGCCTCTAAGCATCTTAAAGAAACCGTGTCATCAAAAGCCACTCAGTTTAACCCCTGGACTAACAGCATCAGCATCTCCTAGAAGCTCGTTAGTCCTCACCCAGAACTCCCAACGCAGAATGTGATCACACATACAGTGAAGCTGAGAAACAGAGCTCTGGAACCCAGTTTAGGAAGCATTTTGCTCAGGACTGCTGAAAGTTCCAGCATCTCACCTTCTGTCCTCTGTCCTTACCTAACCTCTTTTTTTTTTTTTTTTTGCATCATGCAAAGAGGTCTTCTTGCGTCCTTAATGTGTTTACTTACCCTCCTCCTAAATGAAGATGTTAAGGGCTTCCCTTTACCTCTCCTAGCTGTTGTAAATATATATGCCCAGCTTGCTGTGCTCCTCTGCTGCCCGGGCAGCAGGCCCGACATCTCTAATTCAGCCCAGAGTTCTTCCTGCTGCCCACTCCTCAGTCCTTGAGGTAGGCATTCCCTCCTAGGCAGAGAGAACTAAGACCGGGCTGCCAAAAATAATGGATACACATGACTTGTATTCATCTTTTGTTATCGGTATGTATAGAATATTATAATTTTAATACAGTTTTTTTCCTTTCTTAAAATGCGGATACATCTTTTTGGCACCCTCTGTATTTGTTAAGCCTATATCATGTACTGGGAATTATGCTAGAGATGTTTTATGTGTCAGACCTGGATGGCTGCCCACCCCAGTTTTGCCCAGATTTCTCTCCCCTTGCAAGGAACATCCCATCTCTAAACCCTAACTGCTCGCTGGCGTGTTTCTCACGTGGCTCCTGCCAGGCCTTGATCTCTGGAAGGCTGACCCACACCTAGCCTGCCTTGTCCTGTTCTGAGAGAATTCTCTGACTGACCCGGCTGGGAACCTGTCTTTTAATCACAGCCCTTGAAATTCATCTTTGATCAACTCCTCTGTATATGATGTTCTTCTGAGAACTTGATGTGACATCAATTGACTTTGCCTGTCCAGGTCCCTACCCCTTTCTTTTGATAACTGCCTCTGCTTTTCCTTTGTGGAAAGATCTCTTCTCCCATTTGATGTAGTCTTGGCAGGCTTGTCAAACAAAAAACTGTGGGATACAGAATTCCAAGAATCCACTGCTGCAACCCTATAGGTTCTTGAAGGCTGGCCTATCTGTTGGGGGAATGCCATTTTGGCCTAATTTCTCTGAATTCAACATTCCTATCCCTCTCCTGGGAAGCTGTACATTGGCTGTGCAGTCTAACCTGCTGAGGGTTAATTATGATAGCAGCCAGCAATATAGAAGCCAAGGGCATCTACCTGGTTTATCAATCCAGAATTGATCTTTTTTTTTTCAATTATAGTTGACATCCATATTATATTAGTTTCAGGTATACAACATAGTGATTAGACGTTTATGTATGTAACTTATAAAGTGATCACCCTGATAAATCCAGTACCCACCTAACACTGTACATAGTTATTACAATATTACTGACTATATTCTCTATGCTGTACTTTACATCCCTGTGACTATTTTATAACTGCCAATTTGTATTTCTTAATCTGTTCACCTTTTTCACCTCAGAATTTCTCATGTTAATGCTTGTGGACTCAGCACTATGTGCTCTCCCAGTGGGGCCGTGGTTCGCCCTCCTTTACGTTTTATTTCTCCTGCCAAAGCAGGGAAGCGCAGGGCAATTATAGTATGTATAAAGCATCTGCTCCCTTTTTACACATAATATATGCTTAACAGTCGTTAGTTCTCTGTCTGCCAAAGGTGTCTACGAGCGACATTCCCCAACTCAAATCACACTGGGGTAGCAGCCTTGCCTCATGTCGAGGTTGTCAGGAAAAGAAGAAAAGAATTACTCTATAGCAGGGCACTTGACAAAACTATGCTTTCCATACAGATGGACAACACAGTTGAAAAAAAGGAACACTGGGTCATAACAACCATCTCAGCATTCTAAGCTGTGGGTGAGTCTGGATCAAACCTGCAGCTCTACCGCCCATTCCCTCCCCCCCCC